>NC_080572.1:145084298-145384298 GCF_030247185.1 Malaya genurostris
GGGAACTTTTTGATTCAAGTTTTTCGAATCCTATTTTGTAACAGTTCGTTCATTTTCTCTAATATACACAGCTTGGATAAAGCAAGAATCCGTGAAAATATCAGCATTGTATTGACAGATCCCAGTATTAAGAAATCCTACTTTAACATTGTAGTCAGCGCAGCAATTTGGTAGAAACAAAGTTTATTTTTCATGGACCCTAGTCTTGCTAAATGGAATTCGTTTCGTTTTCAGCCGAATGTTAACGGATAACGATGGTATTGTGTGACGGTGCGTTATCGTGGGGCAAGATCCATGAGTTGTTTGTCCACAAATCTGGCCTTTGTCGGCGAATTGCTTCACGCAAACGTCTCATAACAGAGTTGACCAGAACGGGAAAGCAGAAAGTTTTACTGATACACACAAAGAAGTAGCAAATTCGTCTCTACCTTTTCTACGATTATGTCATTGGTCGGACCTTTGTAAGCGCTCGCGACAACTATTAAACCTAATCGGGGATGCCGTCCGATTAAAAGCACTGTTTTATTTTTTCCAGAGAACCGTGAAGAGTTGCGTGAGAAAATCCGATACGAATACACCTTCTAAACGAGGTTGCCCACCGAAAAAAAAAAACCTCTTCTGATGATAATGATGATCCAAACTTCTGTATCATTTGTTTGGAACCGATTAACTTAAAATTCTTATTACTAGTCTATTAAAGCTGATTGATGTTCAATTAAAATAACAATAAATAATTACATGTTTGTTCATTTGAATTTATTTAAGTACATATTTCGTTCAGAATCAATAGTAGCCCAACCTAAACCACTTTTTTTTGTTTTGTTGATATTTTTCATATGATGCACATCAATCCACCCTAATTAGAAGTTTCTTATGACGGCTCAAACTTTTAAATAAGACACCAATGTTGAGATCCGTGCATCTACGATTTCGATGAAACTTCAGAATATGATAACCTGAACCAAAATTATATGTTTGGCATTCTTTTGAATGAGCGGAGTCACTCCACTTAGTTTTGGTGCACAATGAAAATTTAGATGAAAAGAAAACAACAATTTTAATGTGAAATACGACCATAAAATAGAATGCAAAATTGTTACAATACAGAGAGGTCCCAATCATCTAAAAAACTCGTTTTTTATTACGCTCCAAGGGTTGATTTAGTAGCTTTTTTTGTCTTCAGAAGAATTTCTGTTTGATATATTCCGCTTCTTGTAATATAATCAAAGTTGTGTGTTAAAAATATTATTTTGCATATAGTACGAGATAGAGAGTTTATTTCTTCAGAAAAGTTGTAGATCAAGCAAACATGTAGAAGACATGAAAACTTTAAAATGCATTGGTGTCGAGATATATTTTTTTGGGACCTCCAAAATCAAGTTTTTTCATCATAACTTTTTTCGATGAATTTCTAGAATTTTCAAATGTTCTACAATTATATTTTAATTATCAACATACAGATTTCATATTTTAAAAACTGTCGACTAAAAAGTTTTTTGAACAATTTAATTACAAAATACTACATATTCAAATATCAATATGTTTAAAATGTGGAAATATGTGGAGCCAATTTCAACAAAGTTCGATAATATGGTCAACACACCATTATAAATACTGGTAGTCACTACTTGAATTCGCTTAAATTTATATGAATAATAATAACACTAATATTATATTAAAAAAGCATGTTCCAACATTCTCCAATGTATATGTAGCACCCAGGGTTGTTAAGAAAAATTTCAAAATCAAAACGCGCCAATTCCGCGCGAAGTCGAAAACTAAAACGTGCAAAATCCGCGCGAAGTTGAAAATTAAAACGCGCGATTTTCAAGCAAAGTGTTTACACCATTATATTTATGCAAGTGATACTTACCGCAGAACTTGAAAATCCACTTGATAATAGTCTAAAAATCTGCATAAGTTTGTCATATGAAGTCAATAAATAAGTCCGCTTACAGCCAGGCCTTATGCACGCGCGCTCTTTATTTTGAGCTGAGACAAATTTATTCTCATTCTCATAAGACAACCACGCGCATGCGACGTGCTTATGCCGCTCTCAAGAGTACTCTTTGGCACATTTACGTACCGCACCTGAAACTGATGCACGCTTTGTTGTATAATCTCATCGCATTCTGCCAAGAACGAGGCTCAAGCGCTCTCGTCGCATGAGATAGCGCGACGCACTCGTTTCATACGATCTACGAGCGGTGTGTGGGTTATTTGCACCCTCTTCATCTCTTCCTTCAGGATAGCAAGTTTATTTCTTACACAAAAAACGTAAGCGTACTTGCGATTTGTAGCTGAGACTAGACTTAGTAGCAAATAAATAAATGCTAGCGAAGAAAACCGTGCACATTTGGTGCAGTTCGTAGCGAGAGATATATTCAATTCGAAGATAATGTATTCGGTACTCGTTAGTGTGATTCTGAAATGCTAAACAATGAATCAATCAATTTTCCATGAGACGAGCCTCATGCCATGCATTTTATTCGACTGCATAGTAAGTTATGAATATTAGGTGATTACAAATTTCAGTATATCTATGTATTCACTTAGTTTGGAAAACCCGATTAAGTATTTTTGAAACAAACAATCTTTCCATGCCTGAAAGGACGCCTGGCTTGTTAGACGAACGTCTTATACCTTAAACCGCAAATCGAATAAAAACATCTAGTGCAAAAACCGAACACAAGTTTCGCAAAGCAAAAATCATTTAGAAACTTTTTTTGCTAGAACCTTAAAAAACTTCCTGTGTTTTTATATTGTTCTTGTTTTTCTAGTTATTTTGTCGACATTGCTGATAATCTGGGAATCATTTTCTTCCTGTTTTTGCAAAGAACTAGAAAGTTATCCTGGTATGGGAAAAATCCTGTCAGATACTCCGATTCGCCTATCTCTTCAAATGGCATATTAGTTTGCAGTTTTTATGATCATGAATTCCAGAAGTTTATGAAGTTTCATAATCGTTTCTTCAAGCAGAAGCTTGCATTCAGTATATTTTTAATTTTATTTAATTTTGGAATATGAGTTAAAATTATATTATTAAGATTTAAATTGGGTGTTCAGCCACAAGTGGTGAATTTTCAGCCCTATTATATACAAGATTTGGTTATTACCATGATGACATTATTTGCTTCGACAATTCTGTGATTTTTGTGTCGGAAAAATTGTAAATCTACTTGTATTCTGAAATCGGGAAACGGAATTTATGTACTAACTTACAGCTACGCTCGAACCCTGCGTAACACCTGCTCGTACGGGTAGTTATTCAGATTCACAATTCTGATAGCTAACCTGAAGATTACGATCAGTTAAATAATTTTGAATCATTTTGATCAAATAAATAGAAAACTGGAAATCAGACATTTTTGCTATAAACCCTTTGTGCCAAACACTGTCGACTGCTCATTCTATGTCTAGAAGAGCAACTCCAGTGGATAACCCAGAAGATTTATTTGCTTTTATCATGTTCGCTACTCAGACAAGTCGATGAGTAGTTCATGACGAAATCCAACTACTGTGATGTGATGTGATGTGATGTGATGTGAAGTAAAACCACCATCAGTTCAAGGACTTGCCAGTGGATGCGTGTAGACTTACAGTAGCCCCGATATGACTCATCCATTCACCTTCTTACTATAGCTGTTACCGAAAAGCGAACAAAAAGGGTTGGGCGGATATGTAAGTAGAGTCACTTACTCGTATTCCGCGGGAATAAAAGATGCTCTTCCAATCATAATATCCAGTGCATGGATGAAGCATATCGCTATACATGCTTGAACTCGCCTGATGGTTTGTTTGAAAAGGGCGCGTCAGACTCATTTCAAACCTTCAGAAGGAAACAAGTTTCCTTCAAGTGACTTGGGCTGGCTATCCACAATCCCTCGTCCAGTCATTAATTCGTCCGATGCCCTGATGCTTCCTCCCTTTACGTTCCCGTGATAAATGTTTTATATTGATAAATACAATGAAACATAGTGTAATGAAATCAATTTAACATAAAATGATATAATAGATTACAAAATAATATAACATAATATAAAATAATATATTATAAAACAATATATAAAATAACAGTTAATGTAGATTGTCAGTTATGCTCTTCTATCTTCGCAATACTGCAGGAAGTAGAATATTTCTCTTCTAATAACAATAATAATAACCACATCTATAAAAATAATATATGTTATTATTATTGATGACAAATTAATAATAATAACAATAAATATAATAACGAAAACAAATAATGAAAAACAATATAATATAGTACAATAAATTATATAATAAATAATAGAATGAATAAAATGATATGTTGCGATATGCTATGATATTATATTACTTCAATTTATATGTCATCTCTCATCCTCTCATTCTGCCATCAACGCATTCCATCGACCAATTGTCACCACAGACACACGTGTAGGCATGAAACAGGAACCAGTGAAAACCAAGCTCACCTTGTGACGAACTTGATATTTAGTTAAAAGTTACTTTAAAAATGATAACTTATAAGGAAAACAAATTTATATTTTGTACAGAGGTACGTAGTACTACTCATAATAAACCCTATAATATAATATAATATAATATTATACAACATAATGCGATACAATATAACATTATATAATAGAATATAATACAATATAATATGATATAATGCAATGCAGTATAATACCATCCAACATAGTATATAATAACATAAAATAGTGTAAGACGATAATATATGAAATAATATGCTATTATACAATATAACAGTTAATGTCGCAGTGTAAGTTACGTTCTTCTTCTAATAATAATAATAATTACAATAATAATAATAATAATAATAATAATAATAATAATAATAATAATAATAACAATAATAATAATAGTAATAATAATAATAATAATAATAATAATAATAATAATAATAATATTAATAATAGTAATAATAATAATAATAATAATAATAATAGTAATAATAATAATAATAATAATAATAATAATAATAATAATAATAATAATAATAATAATAATAATAATAATAATAATAATAATAATAATAATAATAATAATAATAATAATAATAATAATAATAATAATAATAATAATAATAATAATAATAATAATAATAATAATAATAATAATAATAATAATAATAATAATAATATTAATAATAATAATAATAATAATAATAATAATAATAATAATAATAATAATAATAATAATAATAATAATAATAATAATAATAATAATAATAAAAATAATAATAATAAAAATAATAATAATACATAATGTAATAAACAACAGAATTATATGTTGTAATATACTATGATAAACACTGCACTTTAGGATGGGCTTCGACCTACAAGCCATTTCGCACCCTCTCATTCTGCTACTAACGCAGAAGGCAATAGCACCCAGTCGACGCCGTTCTATTGACCAAATGTCATCATAGACGCTCGGGGAGGCATGATAGGGACTTGTGAGGACTTAGTTATCTCACCATTTGACGACCTTCATGACGAAATCCAACTACTCTGGTAAAACAATTGAATTCTCATTTATATGAGACCACATTCTCTACAAGATAACGAAACTGGTTTCGTTCGGGACGTCAGTTTTGAAATTACACATAGTTGCATTAACTTTACGTCTGCCTAGCGGTTTATGTGGAACCGTCAGGTCGGAGGTAGCAGTTCAACATAAACTGCTACGCACTGATCAATCTAAGACGTTACGTAAAATCAAATGAATTTGGTTATGTGCATCTATCATAAACTAGGGGGTAAAACCATTTACCTCCTAAACTTACCACAATCTGTTTGGCTAGCAAGCCGAAACTGGTTTTGTTCGGGACGTCAGTTTTGATATTACACTTAGTTGTGATATCAAAGAAGTGTTTTGCAAATAGCACTAACTTTACGTCTGCCTAGCGGTTTATGTTAAACCGTCAGGTCGGAGGTAGCAGTTCAACATGAACTGCTACGCACCGATGTGTGTAAGACGAAATGTAAAACCAAAAGACGATAATTTTTTCAAAAAGTTTACTGATAGAAGGTATACAACATTATTAATTGGCCGATAACTTGATGTTTCTCTTGGGTTTTTATAAAGTTTGATTATAGGAATTACTTTAGCGTCTTTCCATCTTTTTGGGAAGCAAGCTAAAGAAAAACACTTGTTGAAAATTTAAACCAAGAGTCTCAAGGTAATATCGGGAAGATTTTTAAAAAGAATCGCGGTGCCGGAACGATTGAGAAAAATCATAGCCTCTTTACTAGAAGGATGGCTGAAAGAATTTCAGTTCAGCTAATATCATATATGCTGAGATTAATAATAATTAATAATAACAATCACAGAGCATGTTATGCAGCGGATTGATTTAATTTATTATCTGAATGTCAACACAGAAGTAACAGGAGTGCAGGTTTTGCTATGGCAATTCAAACAAGCCATTCAAACACAACGCGTGCTATCATCTATCATCAAACAACCGGAAGTAAAACAGTTTTTCGGCGTTCTAATTGCTATTGCGAAGTGAAAACTTATTATTTTCACTTTTCACTTCTTTTTATTGCGAGTTAAACAATCGGTTGCGAATTCAAACAAGGGGTGCATCATAAGAGAACAAGATATGTTGAAATTTCGTAAGCCGTTCTGTAACGAAACCGGTGTTTTTCCCAACTCTGGTGATAAAGATTGTTAGAGGAGCATTCCCCAAAGATACAAAATTGACAATTTTCCAAAAATTGATTTTGAAAGTCTCATAGACACCCTTAGTTATTAATTTCTGTTATATTACTGTTATCACTAATTTTCACACTACTCAGCGTGAGATCAACGAATTCAGACGTAGAACAATCGGCACTCATGTCTGATCTTTCATGAATCAATAATCACTTTAGCTCAAAATCACTACCGATTTTGTGTGACGAAAGATCAGTACCGATTTTGATCGATTAATCTTGCTTTTCCAGCCCAGGTTAATAATAAATGTATTCTTAACTGTTATCAACTATAGATGTTAATGTGCGCTTTTGACGTATTTTGCGCGTTGAGCTCCTACGCATTGGAATCTTTGTTTTCATTTTTTGGACCAAAGCAACTGTTTTTTTATAAATCATGAAAGAAGGTGGACATTTTTCTTTTAACATTGAACCAATCGCTTGAAGCATACAACTTTTGCGCATACCTGGAAAATTACGTGATGATCATTCATTAACATGGATTTAACGAAAACGATTAAGTATAGACGAAAGCATACACATTTTATTGAGGACATTTCGTTATTAGCAATCTTTTTAATTTCAATATCTCTGTACATTAGTACAAATGTGTGTTAATTGTTTGATTTTTGTAACACCAAACCAGTAAACGTTTTCTAAATTTTTAACGTGACTACGTCTCACTTTCCTATGGGGCGCCTTTTCAACATTCGCCCTGCGAATCATTGGGTAGAACTTAATCGTGAATATCTCGAGTTGTGTTAAACGCAGCAAGATAGTTCGTTTTTCATGCAATCAGAAATAAGATCAGTAATTTACAACTACATTTTCAACAGTATACGATAACTTTGAACAACTCAAAAAAAAGTTTTCTCAAACTTTTGGAAACACTGAGGAAAACCTATCACCCTTGCTTGCCGTTTTTTCGCACAACAGCAAAAACAAACCTTCTGCGTGGTATGAAGCCTGCATGCTGGAAGTAAAATCGGAATTAGTATTATGTAACTAGATATTAGATGTGAATTCTGTTCCGTTATTCGTGTTCGGAATTCAAGTTCTGAATTTAGGTATAGAATTTCTGGATTCTGAAAATAAGTCCATTTTCATAATTCTAGAACTAAATTCTTGATCTCGATTCCGAACCAGAATTGGCAACTGAATTTTGAGCCGTATTCGTATTTAGATTTTAGTTCTTAAATGCAGTTTCAGCTGCTGAATGCTGGCTCAGAATTTTTTTCTTGGTATAAATAAATAAATGATGGCAAAAAGTTAAAACCATTTTTAATAGACCTCTGCTGTTCTCTACGTTTTCATTGTACTCCGACCAAGCTCATAATGCTTTACCAATAGCTTACTTATGTGACATGCAAACCTTGTTGTTCGTTCATGACACCTTGCATGCAACGACACATCGTAACATACAGTTTTCAACTCTGGGCCAAAGGTGTATTCTGTTTGTTGGTCCTACAAAATTTAATGCACTTCCTCTTGACATACAACAAATCAACATCCGTACCATATTTAGATCTAGATTGAAGCACTACTTTAGACAAAGACTGAATGAAATTTTTATACAATAAGCGTAAAGTTTAAACAATCGTAATCTATCTGTATATCAATGTTAGTTAAACGTGAACAGTATTCCCTAAAAGGAAACTTATTTCCACTGGGATTCCACACCAATAAATTAGTTAATTGCACAGCTTAGAATAAATTGTTTTAATCTCAGTTCTTCTTGTTGTTTTTTTGTTAGTATTAAAAGTTTGCCAGTGTTAATGAACTGAGATTAGTTGCGTCCAGGGGGCTTCTTGTTGAGCTTTTTGGTGTGCAATTAAAAAAAAATTAAAAAAAAAACAATAAAAGTTCTAAACAGTTGTAAACATCGGATAAACTCGGCAAATCAGTTCTTTAAAAAAAAAGCATAAAAAAAAAGGATTCTGCCAAGTTTTTATCTACTGAGTATGTAAAATTACTATAACATCGTTGTATGTTTTATCTGTATTTGGAAGTATGATAAAACCTGTCAGTTTCATTCGTATTCACATCCTCCAGTTATGTCTATGATATTACCCACCCGCCTTTTTGCCTTTCTCATATAGAAAGGTTATGCAATCACTGTGAAAACCGACTTTTGAACCGAGGCCCGGAGGGCCGAGTGTCATATACCATTCGACTCAGTTCGTCGAGTACGCAAAATGTCTGTGTGTGTGTATGTGTGTGTGTGTGTGTGTGTATGTGTGTGTGTGTATGTGCGTATGTGTGTATGTAACGTTTTTTTGCACTAACTTTTCTCGGAGATGGCTGAACCGATTTTCACAAACTTAGATTCAAATGAAAGGTCTCGTGGTCCCATACAAAATTCCTGAATATTATTTGGATCCGACTTCCGGTTCCGGAATTATGGGGTAAAATGTGCAAAAAATTGTGAAAATAAGTGCACTAACTTTTCTCAGAGATGGCTGATCCGATTTTCACAAACTTAGAATCAAATGAAAGGTCTCGAAGTCCCATACAAAATTCCTGAATATTATTTGGATCCGACTTCCGGTTCGAGAGTTATGGGGTAAAATGTGCAAAAAAAAGAAAATATGTGTTTTAACTTTTCTCATAGATGACGCGACCGATTTTCACAAACTTAGGTTCAAATGAAAGGTCCTGTAGTCCCATGCGTTATTCCTGAATTTCATGCAGATCCGACTTCCGGATCCGGAAATATAGGGTAAAGTGTGTTAAAAATTGTACACTATCACTGAAAATGGGGAAAAACCTAAAAAAAATTCTAAATCGACCTCAAATCTTTTCCAATTGATAGTTTTTATCAGTAGATGGTCAAACAAATCTATTTCGATTATTCTTTTAAGAATCGAAGCAAAATAATTTTGAAGAATACCACAGTATTATATATGATAGTTTGATTGATATGAGAAAGGCATCATTACACCACTAGGTGGATTAAAACAGGTTTTTTTATCTTAAACAATGTTAACAACACAGCTGTTTGATGAACACTTGTTATGGAATCATAAATTTCTTCAAATCGAATGAACACAATTTTCCCAAGCGCTTTACCTATCGATGTTTTTTTCATTGACATTTCGAAACGACGCAAACAGATTTTAACAAAAAAAAGTTGATTTTCCATTGCGATTATTGTTTTGCTTTCACCTGTCTCCGGCATTTGACTGCATTCGAAACAACATATTTTCAACTACTTGAATTTATGCAAATCAAAAAGAAATGATCCATTTGTAACCGAATGTTCGAAGTGAACAAACGCATATTCTTTTACAATCGACATCGGCAAGACGAAGGTGCTTTCACAGCGGAATATATAGGCATTAACTAGAAGTGATAAAAAGTAGCATCCCCGCAAGTGAGTTCTGTCTGTGCACCGGTGTCGTATCGGTAAAGTCAGTAGACGCTATTGTGCTATCCTCGGGCAGCAGTTATTTTTATTGTTTGCTACCCGCATCGCAGCAGCCAAATCCTGAGTCAAGGCCACGAAGGAGTGAAGGAGCTACTAACCTAACAGCTTACCGTGACATTTCAAAGTAATTTCTCAAACTTTTTCTTTTTACTTCTACTGTTCATATATTTGCTTTCCACTTTTTTTTCATTCTCATTTCAAGTGCGGGAGATTCCCGTACTAAAAATATAAATATTGACAGTGGGAGTGTCTCGGAAGAAGGTGAAGCTTCAATGAACGAAGAACGTTTAGAAGCTGAATCTGAATCCGAGATGCCGCCATCTCCCCCTCCGATACCTCTATCTCCCTTTGAGATATTGCCTCCTCGTCGAAAAGTTTACCAAGACGAAGGCTTGGGGGGTCCGTGGGTGGTATACTTCCTGCCCAAGTCTCTCAGAATCCTGAATATTGCTAAAAACATTTTTCGACAATAAAATCAATTGATAAGGTTTCGCCAAACAAGTTACGCGTTGTTGTGTCCGACCTGAAGCAAGCAAACGAGATAGCTACCAGCGAGTTGTTCACGAGAGAGTACCGCGAGTACGTCCCGTCTCATGTGGTGGAGATCGACTGTGTGGTCCGTGACGAAAGTCTGACGATCGAAGATCTGATGAAGGACGGGGTAGGCCGTTTTAAAAACCCCGACCTTTAGCTAGTGAAAATTTCCGCACTCCAAATCGATAGATGGTAAATTTTACCAATCGGATTCGTTTCGCGTGAGTTTGGCGAAGCACTGCACTTCCAAAGTTCGTGAGTGGAGTTCGTTTTCCCTTTTCGGCTGTATGTACCGCGGATAATGCGCTGTACAAACTGCAAACAGCTAGGACATACGGCAGCCTATTGTTGCAACAAACTGCGATGCGGCAAATGTGAAGAGGCCCATCAGGACGATCACTGCAGAAGAGCTGCGGAAAAGTGTTGCAACTGTGGGGAGAATCCTCTTGGTCTATCGGTGTGCCCTACGTACATACAGCGTGCGGAGAAATTGAAGCGATCCGTGAATGAATGCTCTAAACGTTCATATGCGGAAATCTTAAAAAGATCTACTACGAACCCTGAGAACCCGTTTGCACTCTTGCCAGTTGAAGAGGATACCTCTGACGACCCAGGCGAAGGACCTTCCTACACACAGATTGAAGGAAGCAGGAAAAGACAAAATCTGGCTTCTCCTAAGCTTCCTCGTAAAGGCCTCAGACTGTCCTCTTCGTCACAAAATGATCAAACAAAAACGAAATGTGCTGACTCAAAACCGAAGCAAACATCTTTTGCTTTTAAAAAAACTTAGAGATGATAAGGAGTACCCAGCACTTCTAGGGGCATCAAAAACCCAAATGACCCCAAATCACAACCAGAAAATCAAACAAACGTTGGACTATTGAAATTTTCTGATGTCGTGGAATGGATATTAACAGCCTTCAATATTACTAATGCTCTTAAAAGCCTCCTAACTGCTCAATTGCCAACAGTAAGGACATTTTTAAAACAGTTTACTAAACAATGACCCTTCCTTGCAGCGATCGTATCTTTTGATGGATAATTTACCAATGAGAATCGAAGATATGATTATTATGCTTCAGTGGAATTGCAAAAGTATCATCCCAAAACTTGATTCTTTCTAACCCTTAATACACACTCGTAACTGCGATGTATTCTCCTTGAGTGAAACTTGGCTGACTTCTAATATCACCACGGCTTGCATAATTTCAACATAATCCGCCTGGATCGAGAAGACTCTTATGGAGAGGTACTTTTAGGGATCAAAAAGTGCTATTCATTTTATCGTATTAACCTTCCCTCGACACCGGGAATTGAAGTTGTTGCTTGCCATTTTAATATTAAAGGCAAAGATCTATGTATAGCTTCCATCTCGACACCGCAATTCAAGCTCATACGAAACGAGTACCCAGCGCGCAAACTAGTATGCGTTCTCCCAACCCATGGTGGGACAAAGAGTGCTTAGAGCTGAAAACAAAAAAAGCTTCAGCCTTCATATCGTTTAGAAGGAACGGAACCCCAGATAATTATCGGAAATACGTGGTGCTACAATTTTAAATGAAAAGTCTGATTAAAGCTAAGAAACGCGGTTACTGGCGAAGGTTTGTTGACGGATTAACGAGAGAAACAGCAATGAGTACTCTTTGGAATACGGCCCGTCGTATGTGCAATCGAAATCACGCGAACGATAGCGAGTAATATTCTAACCGCTGGATATTCGATTTCGCTAAAAAAGTATGTTCCGATTCTGTTCCGAAACAGAAGATATCCTGTGTCGCGACTTCGAATGCAAACGAAACACCGTTTTCGATGGTAGAGTTCTCACTTGCGCTCTTGTCGTGTAACAATAGAGCCACGGGGTTAGACAGAATAAAATTCAACTCTTTGAAAAATCTGCCTGAATCTACTAAAAGGCGCTTGTTGAATTTAATCAACAAGTTCTTCGAGGGTAATTGTTCCACACGAATGGATACAAGTGAGAGTGATCGCCATTCAAAAACCTGGGAAACCAGAATCCGATCACAATTCATATCGGCTGATTTGCTATGCTTTCCTGTATTCGGAAATTTTAGAAAATGATTCTCTTCCGTCTAGACAATTGGGTCGAGACAAATGGATTGCTTTCAGGTACACATTTTGGGTTCCGCAGAGGCAAAGGAACGAACGATCGTCTAGTGTTGCTCTCAACAGAAATTCAAACGGCATTTGCTCGTAAAAACAAGTGGCATCAGTTTTCTTTGACATCAAGGGGGCATTATATTCAGTTTTAACGTTCTATCTGAGAAGTTGCATCAGCATGATCTTTCACCAGATTTGAACAACTTTTTATATAATCTGTTGTCCAAGAAACACATGCATTCGGTGCATGGTGATTTGTCGACAAAACGATTCAGCTACATGGGTCTTCCTCAAGATTCATGCTTAAGTCCCCTTTTATATAATTTTTACGTAAACAACATTGATGAATGTATCAACACATCCTGCACGCTAAGACTTGCCGGCGACAGCGTTGTGTCTATTATAGGACCCAAAGCTGCCGATCTCCAAGGACCATTACAAGATACCATCGATAACTTGTCAACATGGGCTCTTCAAATGGGTATCGAGCTCTCTACGGAGAAAACTGAGCTGGTTGTATTTTCAAGGAAGCGAGAACGAGCACAACTACAGCTTCAACTAACTGGTAAAACTATAGCTCAGGCCTTCACATTTAAATATTTCGGGGTTTGGTTCGACTCCAAAGGCACATGGGGATGTCACATTAGGTATCTGAAACGAAAATGCCTACAGAGAATCAATTTCCTCCGTACAATAACCTGACCTTGGTGGGGCTCTCACCCAGGAGACCTGATCAGGTTTTACAAAACGACGACGACAAATTGTCAGTAATGGAATATGGATGTTTCTGTTTCTGCACCGCTGAGAATATTTATTTCATTAAACTGAAAAGAATTCAGTATCGTTGTTTGCGTATTACCTTGGGAATTGGTTTTTCAACGGTAAGACACCCACCGTTGGAAAATCGATTCTGGGATCTCTCATATCGATTCCTTATCTGATGCGACGTCTTGAATCCGATGGTGATTGAAAACTTTGAAAAACTTGTCTAGCCTAATTCACAGACCCGTTTTATGTCCTTGTACAGGGTCCGGCACTCGAAGTGTAACCAATTAAAAAGGCCATAAATTCAGTTTGGAAAATTACTTTTACTTAATTCAAAGTACAAAATGTGTAAAAATAATATAAAATTCAGAATCAATTCACTTTTGCTCGATATGACCACCTTTTGCCTTGACTATGGCCTTGAGACGGTCAAAAAACGAATCGCAAGCTGCCCGAATGTGACTTGCAGGTATTTTGGCCCACTCGCTGACAATAACTTTTTTCAGCGCCTCGAGACTGGTGTATCTTTTAGTTCGGACTTTGCTCTCCAAAATGGCCCAAAGAGAATAATCCATTGGATTCGCATCTGGTGAATTCGAGAGCCATTGTGTGGACGTGATGAAGTTCGGAACGTTGTTTTTCAGCCATTCTTGGTTCACTCGAGTTTTGTGAGACGGTGCCGAGTCCTGCTGAAACGTCCATGGTCTGCCACCGAAATGTTTGTCTGCCCACGGCTTCAAAGCAACCTCCAGAATACTTTCCCGATAATATGTCGCATTTACCTTGACGCCAGGCTCGAAGGTCTGAAGTTGGTTACACTTCGAGTGCCGGACCCTGTATTTTGACTACATGGCTCAGAATATAAATCCTTCTTCGTTGGCGGTTCAATGCACAGACCACTGGTCTTAAAAACCAGTTGTCGTATGTTTGAGCCCCGAACTTGAAGGATTCGTAGTGTCAGTAGAATCGTAGCACCAGCCATGAAATGGATCTTGTACACTCTGAATCGGCTGCGAAGTCTGTTGAAATAGAAGGTCAAGGTGGGCGCACTAGAAGGTGAAATCTATGAAAGACCAATCTGCTTCAATGAATTTTTCAGTTGCTGTCGTTGCTGGCAAAATACATGGAAGAGTGAAACTCTGGGACGAGGGATGCACTCAATTATTCCACAGGTATCGACGAAAGCTTGGTTCCGGGAGTTAGACGTGAGCCGAGACTTTATTCGTGTAATGTTTAGGCTTATGTCTAATCATTATATGTTCAGTGCATCTCAGTCGTATCTGGCTCGCCGAAATTGGTGTCTGCGTTTGCGGTGAGGGTTATCATGGCATCGAGCATGTTGTTTGGACATGTGTCGAGTATTGTGATGCCAGGTCCCAACTCATAGGTTCCCTTCGGGCCCGAGGTATACCACCCTTCGTACCAGTCCGCGACGTCTTGCAACTCGAAATCTTCCTTATCTGACTCTCATCTACAACTTCTTGAAAACTATCAATGCTCAAATTTAGTGCTCTCCCTATTTCTTTTTCGTCTACAGCTCTATCCCACTCTTTTTTACGTGGCTGGAAGTATGGCCTGTGTAAACGATGCTTCGGAGCATGCACCAGCCTTGAACTGATTGAGTTGCTGGAAACTACCCAAAAACGCCACACCAACGTCAGAGCACACCAAGGAAACATCCCAGCCAAGGATAATCTCAAAATTCCACAAAAGGGATGTAAGACTTTGCTTTGCTTTACAATGTGAAGAACGTGTAGATCCAGGATATTCAAATTGTATCTAAAAGATTTGTGCCACAAACGAATGATTTATTTATATTTCCCACCCTCCTTAAATTCCTTTACTAACTTTTGGGGAGTATGCCGCCCCTTAATACGGCATCCCTTTTCTCCTATAACAAGACAATCGGCCTCGTTAAGATAAGCAAATGAGCCAAATAAAATTTTGTTTGAAAAAATAAAAGAAATTAGTTGAATCAACTATCGCAAAAATAAAAAACTGCGATATTGAAACTTTATGTTCGGAGGTTTCTCCGTGCATTGGCGAACGAAAGTTTCTTACTCTTGATCGGAAAATTTAGATCGCTGAGAAACAATAAAAATATAAACTGTCCAAGGTGACTTTAATATTTTGGGGTTTCATAAAACTCACAAACTAAAAATTTGCAAAGAACTTCTTTTTCGAACAAATGTTTCACAAAAGTGAAAAAATGTTTCTTGAAATTCGCTCGAACAACAAAAACTGAGCAGAAACCGCACGAAATCCGCGAAAATCGCGAAATCCGCGACAACCGCACAATCCGCGTGACCGTAACAACCCTGCCTAACATACAGTATTCATTAACCCTGCACCTCAAATTCAATATTATTCAAAGTAAACGAGAAAATAGGAGCAGTTGAAAATTTCAGATGAAAGTAATAAGAACTTCCTGTAAATAGACGAAGTTTTCAATGTTTTCTTCAATTATACATTATACAACTATACATTGAACCGCCAACCCGGGACAAAGCAAAGTCCTGGCATTACATTCCTTTCGTGGAATTTGGCCTTTCTGTTTCAACAGACTTCGCAGCCGATTCTTAGTGTACAGAATCATTGCATGGCTAGTACTATGGATCCTACTGACACTAAGAATCCTTCCAGGTCGGAGCTCGAACATACGACAGCTGGCTTGTAAGACCAGCGTCCTATGCATTGAACCGACAACCCGGGACAAGGTGCACCATATATATTGAGAAATGATAGAACATGCTTTTTTAAAAGTACAAATAAATAAATAAATAAATAAACAAAAATAAAAGTAATAAGAACTTCCTGAAAATAGACGAAGTTTTCAATGTTTTCTTCAATTAAATATTGTTAATTTGTTTAGGGGGTTGTATTTTATTATTTTTATCAAAAACTTTTTAGTTTATAAGCTTAAAAATATGCAAACTTAGACAAAAATATTCAGATGTACAGCTTTGCTTCCACCGTTTTCCGATAGGTGGCTGTACCGGCTGAGGCTGATAGATGATAATGCCTTTAAAGTGAGTGTGTACAGTGCTTAACGAATTGTCATCGCCGTTTCAGTGACAGTTGTTCTTGTTTTCGTATTATTCACGCTCGAAAATGTCTGATTATGTGCCCAATTCTCGCCATTTACGGGAAGTTCAATTTTCTGTTGAAATTCGAAAAAAATGCAGCTGAAGCGCATTGAATGCTCTCAGAAACTTACGGTGATGCTGCTCTGAGTAGAAGAACGTTTGGGGAGTAGTTTCGATGTTTTAGAAATGGTAATTTCAATGTCAAAGACAAACATGGTGGTGGAAGAGAAAAAACCTTCAAAGATGAACAACTAGAAGCATTACTGGATGAAGATTCATGCCAAATCCAAGAAGAGCTTACCGAATCGTTGGGAGTAAGTCAGGAAGCCATTTCAGAACGTCCCAAGGCCCTGGGCATGATTCAGAAAGAAGGAAACTGGGTGCCGTACGAGTTGAAACCGAGGGACATCGAGCGCCGTCTATTTCTATGTGAGCAACTGCTTCAAAGATCAAATCGTAAGGGGTTTTCACATCGACTCGTAACCGTTGATGAAAAGTGGGTTTGATACGATAATCCTAAACGCAGAAAATCATGAGGAAAGCCCGGGCATACTACTTCGTCGAAGCCAAAATCGAATATTCACGGCACCAAGGTTATGATTTGTATTTGGTGGGATCAGCTCGGTGTGACTTACTACGAGCTCTTAAAACCGGGTGAAACCATCACACCACACTTTTTCGCAATAAAGCTTTTGAGTTTGGGAAAAACAGAGGAAGCAAAGTACACCTGATATTTTGATAATTAAAACATAATTGTAGAACCATTTCTAAAATTTCATTGAAAAAAGTGATGGAAAAACTTGTTTCTGAGGGCCTTTAATAAACAATGCATCGTATCACGATATCAACGCGTTTGAAAGTGTTCATGTCTTCGACATGTTTCCTTGTCTAAACATGATCTACAACTTTTACAAAGGTGTATTCTCTATCTCGCATTGTATGCAAAAGATGTTTTTTAACTTATTTGTACGTGGATTAATGACAACTTTGATTATATTAAAAGAAGCGGATTATATTAAAGAGAAATTTTTCTGAAGACATGAGGGCTTCTAAATCAACCCCTGAAGTATAAATAAAAAACGTGTGTTTTGATTTCATTGAGTCGAAAATTGCATATGTATATGATCATAAACAAAACAAACAATTTGCATCATAAATTTGCCTGTTTTACTCTAGCCTCTAAGGATTTAGTAAAAATCCCATTGAAAATTTTCAATAATAAAAAATCACTAATTTTGTATCGGACCGGACGAAGCAGACAACTATGAACAAGTATTTCCTAGGGTCTACCTATAGTTCTCAAAATTTTTAAAGATTACATGGACTTGAAAAGAAAAAATGGAATTCACTGCCCGGAAACTCTCATGAATCTGATACAAATTGTGTGCAAAAACCACTTTAGTAGAGCCAAACCCTTAAAAGGCGTCTGGGAAAATAAAGAACAAATCTCAAGAAGATTCTTCTTCCCCAAAACGAAATCCGAAAGCCGAGACTACATCAAACTTGGCGACACATGTCATAAAATTAACTACGACAGACACCCTTTCAAAATCAAACTCGGATCAAAGTCAGATCCCACACGTCCTCATAGCCGAAAAAACCAATTTCATCTCTTTAATGAACAAATTCTCCCGATACGGAACATTGATTCACATCAAACCATGCAACATAGTAGATGTTAGAAAAGGTTTGTTAAAGTTTCTAAAAATGTATAGTCCACCACATTCGATCGTATGCGATAACGAACCCTAAAAAAAATCTAAAAAAAACCCTTCTTAATCCACCTAGTGGTGTGATAATGCCTTTCTCTTCTTTCATAATAGAC
This sequence comes from Malaya genurostris, assembly GCF_030247185.1. NCBI lineage: Eukaryota > Metazoa > Arthropoda > Insecta > Diptera > Culicidae > Malaya > Malaya genurostris. The sequence continues at coordinate 145,102,761 of NC_080572.1, forward strand.
TCATGAAAATAAGTTTCATACTTTTATTAAATAATTTTGGATACTAATTTTGACACCAATTGATTCAGATTGATTCGAGCAGTTCACAAAAGCATGCTTCAGTGTTTATGTCACACAGCCAGCATCATTTTTCCAAACTAGTGCTTGACATTTGCGTTGCCTATTTGTATGGGAACAGTGATGCTAATCTAAAAAACCCTTCTTAATCCACCTAGTGGTGTGATAATGCCTTTCTCTTGTTTCATAATAGACTCATGAAAATATGTTTCATACTTTTATTAAATAATTTTGGATACTAATTTTGACACCAATTGATTCAGATTGATTCGAGAAGTTCACAAAAGCATGCTTCAGTGTTTATGTCACACAATAAGCATCATTTTTCCAAACTAGTGCATGACATTTACGTTGCCAATTTGTATGAGAACAGTGATGCTAATCTAAAAAACCCTTCTTAATCCACCTAGTGGTGTGATAATGCCTTTCTCTTCTTTCATAACAGTCTCATGAAAATATGTTTCATATGTTATAAAATAAATTTAGACACCAATTGATTCAGATTGATTCGAGTAGTTCACAAAAGCATGCTTCAGTGTTTATGTCACACAGTCAGTATCATTTTTCGAAACTAGTGCTTGACATTTGCGTTGCCTATTTGTATGAGAACAGTGATGCTAATCTAAAAAAAACCCTTCTTAATCCACCTAGTGGTGTGATAATGCCTTTCTCTTCTTTCATAATAGACTCATGAAAATATGTTTCATACTTTTATTAAATAATTTTGGATACTAATTTTGACACCAATTGATTCAGATTGATTCGAGAAGTTCACAAAAGCATGCTTCAGTGTTTATGTCACACAGTAAGCATCATTTTTCCAAACTAGTTCATGACATTTACGTTGCCTATTTGTATGAGAACAGTGATGCTAATCTAAAAAACCCTTCTTAATCCACCTAGTGGTGTGATAATGCCTTTCTGTTCTTTCATAACAGTCTCATGAAAATATGTTTCATACTTTTATTAAATAAATTTGGATACCAATTTTGACACCAATTGATTCAGATTGATTCGAGTAGTTCACAAAAGCATGCTTCAGTGTTTATGTCACACAGTCAGCATCATTTTTCCAAACTAGTGCTTGACATTTGCGTTGCCTATTTGTATGAGAACAGTGATGCTAATCTAAAAAAACTAGAGGGTTGTATTCAAGACACGACCGAGCACAATAACATTAAAAATGGAACATTTCTAGGGTCTTCATAATAAATACAAAAATTAGGATGATAATGATGATGATACACCAACTAAAAACTTATTCAATTGACTAATTACAAACTTGCTCTAGTTTAAGCGCTTAGATTGTTAGCGAATGATAAAATTGACAATTAGATTCTTTCTTGATAATTGATTATATTCAATTTTGATCCCTTTGCACAAATTTTTACATTGTTAAGTTTTTGAATAACGTCTTTTAACTAGAAGTCAATTATGATGAATTCAAAGTTACTTGAAAGCTTTTATAAACAGTTATTCGATCCAAGAGAAGATTTTTTTATTTATTTTAACGAAAAATATTGTACCAGTAAACTCAGTAATAGTGTAATTTTATTAATCCTTCTTCAAAATCGACGATAATCAAAATCGACGAAGAAAACATGTGGAACAGTCCGCATGAAATATTAAGTTACTCACATTGATTTTCGCTTTGGCATATCAGGAATATACGGAATGTATACGCAACGAAATTCCGAAATTTTGTTCATATCGTAACTTGATGCTATTAACACATGAATGAACATTGTCATTTTTACAACACGTGTAGCCATCAGACGCTTATTGTTTTGAAGCAAATAATAATTGAACTGAAACTGGCCAAATTCATGTAAAATCACAGGTAAACTTATCTTGAGTTTATCTTTGGTACTATATGATATTGCATCTAATTGTACTGTATATGTGAACCTGTGGAACTCATTTATACTACTAAACCGAGGAGGCCGCTTTTAGATAAGTTTCCAAATTTAATTTACAATTTGTTCAGTCACATATAATGAAAAAGAAGTATCTATGATTACCATCATAACACAACTTTATACTGAAACCATTTTCGCGCCACCGTTTTGTTCGTATGGGAATGGAGATTTAAGTATGCAAACCGATCCGTTGACAAATTAAAACATTTTTAAACTTACAATATTGAAACTTTGGAATCATTTTAATGAGGAATATTTATTAACAAATCATCGAGGAACAAGCGCTGCAAATTAGATCCGAAAAATCTATCGCCGATAATTCTAAATTGGCCTGATAGTTACCAGAGAACCAAAATAAAATACTCGGTTCAAACCAATTTTTCAATGGTATGCAATTGAAATGTTCAAATGACGTTGTCTCATAAGTTTAAGTTAAATGCTTTCGAAACGATTGGTTGTTGAATTATATAAATCCATCAACAAATGACTGAGTTATAAGCGTTCAAAATTATGACAAAAAAATCTTACGCGACTAGTTTTGCATGTTTTAAATTGACACTCAGCCTCGGGAAGCGAAGTGTAAGGCATTTTTAATGGCAAAATCGACCAAAAATTTGCTCAATACATGGGATATTTCAAAAGAATCGGTAATCACACTGATTCGGTTCTTCAATACTGGATGATATATAAGATACTCAAGCGAAAACGGTGTTGCACTGATAGCAGGAAATTTCACCAACACATAATGCAAAAGCGACAATCCAGCAAGTGAACGCATATACAATCCAGTCATCAGCTCACTGGACCAGCTACTTGTTTCATTCGCAGTCAAACATCAACTAAGTAAAGAAATATTGTGCAGCCTATATTTATAGATTTTTCGTCATGCGGTGTTTTTTATGCATGACACAAAGCCTCCTATGCCGAACAAGAAGTTGACGTCATTTTGTACAACAGGGATTGGTGGATGAAAACATAGGTCGATTCCAACCATTTTTTCAAGAGTATGATATTGAAATACTGAAACGTCGTTGCCATATATGTTTAAGTTAAAAGTTTCCGATTTTTTTTTATTCAATAATATAATATAATATTAAGGCACACTGCTTAAGCTCTAAGATGCCAAGGGTATTTACTAATCTTAATTATCATCTAACTTAAAACTAGTGCAGCGCCCTTAGCAAATTTCCCTTCGAACATGTTAGTATTGTGAATAAAATAGGGAGCCATGAAGGTATAATGACATTGCAAGAACAGCAACCTAGTCGTGAAGGAAAAACTCGTCACCTTTCAGGCAAGCCTTCATGTCAGCGTAAACGCGACGAGCAATAACAAAAATGTATTTTCACGGACACTGGTCACTGTTATAAAACCATAGACAGTCCCGAGCATTAGTCAGCACAGTAATGTTGTAGAAAACAAAGTTATTTTCACGGACACTGGTCACTGCCTCTGGCCTAGCGACAGTGGTCTCGACTTTAGGTAGAACTTCGGGAGAAAGTCGGATGAACTTTCTACTTGAAATCACAAGCTCGGCTTGTACTAAAATCTTCGGGCTTCACCCGAAAGTAAGTGTTAGGAGATTAAAAACCCCTAGTTGGGAAGAGTTAGAGTGCAGTTCAGTTTCACAGAGTGCGGTAGATAGGCGTTAGTCGCGGGATTCGACCCGCAGATAAGTTAGGCCGTCTCGTCCGAGTTCTCGTGTTAATAAACGTTTTCTTTAGTGATATCAATTCGGGTATAAAGTCATTACAAAGAAGAGAATTCGCAGAATAGAAGTGACAGAAATCATGTTAACAGTTTCTGAATAGTGATAAATAGAATTAAATATCGAAGTTGTAAGCACATAGTCTGATGGTAACAAGTGAGAGAAGTGACAGAAATCATGTTAACAGTTTCTGAATAGTGATAAATAGAATTAAATATCGAAGTTGTAAGCACATAGTCTGATGGTAACAAGTGAGAGAAGAAACCTTCTCTAAGGAATAAGATAGATTGCGTGATCAAAACATATAGCACAAGAAGCATAGACCAGTACAGACCCACTGTAGTGTCATCGAGAAAAGATAACATGTGGTAACAGTTTTGCGAAGAATTTGCTACAAGACGTTATTGCGAATTACAAAACAAATAAAAGTTTAAATAAGAAACAAATTTATTATTTTTCTAACTGTGAAAAAGAAACATCCTCTTCGTTATTCCTCTTCCGCCACCGCCCGGCCGGAAGCTATACAAGTGGTGACAGCGGCACTAGCCGGAAGTGGCAAGGAAACGCCAGGACTAAGGAATAGGAATCCGGAATTAAGGATGTTAGGAGAAGTAGCATTAGTATGGTGAGTCCCCACTATTTTATTTTTTTCTCCTCGTTGTTTTGATCACGTAATGTTGCCACTTATTGTCATAAAAAAATAAAGATGGCATTAGCGCGAAAATTTTTCTGATTGATTTAGCTCGCGCTCGCAAGGACCAATATTATTTTTTCTAACTACACTACTCACAATTCATCAACTAGTAAACGATATCAGATTTTTTTTTCTCATGCCTACAGCGGGTTTCTAGAACAGTTATATACATTCCGTTGTTGAGCCATTTGGCAAGCAATAAATTTGTTCAGTTTCCTTGAAAACTGCGGACGTATAGATTACGCTCACAGTGGATTTGTTTACGTTTTGACCACGGTCAATACGAGCGCATGTGTTGAAGAAAAAAAAACAACACCGCGATAATACTTACAAAAGTGGCCACACTAGAATAAAGGCCTAAGAAGTTTTTTTTCTCCCACTCGTTGAAGAGACACGAATATCACGACCAGCGGATAAGTTTAGCACCGGTGTAATGATTGTAAGGTCAAGGTGACCATCCGAAACCAACGCGTATGAGCAAAGGAATCGGCAATCTGACGCATCATTTTGCGAATAAGTAAAGCCGTCTGACATAATAAAGCAAGCCAACGAGCGACACAACCAGGAGTGCATGCTACGATGTATGTATACTTAAACGGTGGTGAACTAACCCATATGGGCGGAGCCTACCGAAAAATGCGTTGCTAGGCGACGAACCAAAACAATCGCGGCCATATTTACGGCTAAAAGCCGGGCAAACCGATACAAAAACATAGCACGGGGAAAAGAAGCGGTATATGACAATAATAACAATAAACCGACATTGACTTTGAGTATGGTATGACTCACGCGTGGCGAGCAATAACGATCACCCGCAAACGAAGGGAAATGTTTCTAGATGTTTACAACGAAAAAAAAGGTATTGAGCAAAACTAACAAAGACGTTCGCAGATGTCAAGACTAGAAGAAATAGGCGAGTATATTGCACACGAATACGAGAATTTATACAAAAATAAGACTAGAGCAAGATCATTACAAGGGATCCTAGCCAAGAAGGAAACACTTAAGGAAGCCTTCGCCGAATTCGAACAACTGATCGGAGGTTACGAGTTTCGGGTCTCAGTAAGTGAATGGAACAAACTAACAGACCTCTATAACGTCGTGCGAACAAAATATGAGGCAGCATCGAAAATCCTAAGCGAATCAATCGTTATAGAAACCAAACAAGATCGCCCTACCGGGCGGCACAGAAGTATATCGGAAGCTGGGAGTACAAAACATAATATAGCACAGCGTCAAAGAGTACATTCAGCTATTGAGAATAACAACAATTACGAAGAGTCCCAAAAGCCAGGATCAAAACCGTACAATACCAATAATTCAAATAACAACATGAGCCTCCCGGACGGAACATATCGGTTCCCAAAAACCGAAGCCATCCAGTGCATACCGGATTTTCATGGGTCATTTAATGAGCTTAATGCGTTCCTATATCACATAGAGCATTTTGCGGATGAAATACCGGAAGGTATGCCGCACAATGAGCTAATTTATGTCGTTTTATTGAAACTTAAGGGAAAAGCGGCAAACAGCATATTAAAAATCAGAGCCGAAACTTGGCCGGAGACAAAGGCGAATTTAGTAAGAGAATTCGGTGAGGTGATTAAAATCGAAAATGTGTTAGCAGATATGGAAACTTTAAGGCAAAACCCGCGAGAATCTTATAAGTCATACAAAAAACGCGTAATGAAAATAAAGGAACATATAGATCTATATAATGAAGGCGCCCAAGGAAACAGCGCATTAGATAAGAATTTGAGGTTACATTGCATAGCAGGCCTGAGAAACGATGATCTCAGGAGAACGGCCCAGGGACAACGAAACATGGCTCTGGGAGAATTGCTAGACTTTCTCGAAGAGCAACACGTAGAATGTGAGCGGTTATTAGACCTAGGAGAGAGACTGAGATGCATGGAAATCTCTGGCTCGCGGAACGGCAGTAGACAAACAAGAAACCACAGAGAAAGGAACAGCTTTAACAATACGAATACTACAGCGGACAGCGGTATGAGGCAAAATTACAGGTACCCGCAAGGAGGAGGATTCAGAAACCCACGTGTAGATAGGGGTGCAGCACATCAGACAAGGGTCATGAGACACAACCAGGAGCCTACTACATCTCGGCAATATAACGCATTAAGCGGTGGATCCAACCAGAGACATTATGGCGAATCGCACCAGGCATTCCGACAGGAACCGTGCAACCAACTAACAAGAAGAAATTATGAGAGAGAAAACCAACAACGACCAAGAGCTAGAATGTATGGGCACCAACCACAAAATACACATACACAAAGCGGAGGCCGGAGTAATTGGAACAATTACGAAACAGCGGAGCGCTCGTACCGGCAGGAACGCCAAAACAATCGAGATAGCAACGGTAACAACTACAACAACTATAGAAAAAACTAAACAAGGGGTCATTCGAGTGGATAGAGGACCGAGCACCCCATAATACTATTCAAAAGCAAGAATTACAAAAAAATATATGTGTACTACAAAGATCTATTTCACAGCTTAGAAATCAAGTCGGGCAAATAACGAATATGATGCTAGAAATGAGACAGCAAGATGCAACCAAGACGAATCTCGGGTCAGTAAATCAAAAACGCATCCGAGAAGACAGGAAGTCAGGAACCACAAGTCAAGTGATGACTAGAAATTGGTTCAATGCATATGAAATTGAATTAAGGTCCACAGCTAACCCATATATAAGAAAAAAATTTCTAATCGATACGGGGGCCAGTTCCAACCTAATCAGTAGAAAATGTGCAGAAGAAATAGGCTCTGGTAAGATAAACGGACAAGAGCGAATACGTTATACGGGGGTGGTAAACATCCCGCGGGTAAGTCTAGGTACAACCGAAGCAGAATTTATAATCCAAGACGTAAACCTAAAAGTGAAATTTGACGTAGTCGAAGAATTGGGATTCGATGGAATCCTCGGGATGGAATTCATAAATAGATACGTCACGAGCTTGGATAACAAAAATGGGATAATATACATGCAACAAGAACCTATAGAATTCAGCACGAAAGTGAGACCTTGCCCAAGAGGATCATTATATTTAGTACAGGATAAAGAGCCAACGCAGGAGAAGGTACACGGACAAACGCCAATGGGCACTAATAAACAAATAGAGATACGGCTTGATAAGCAAAATATGGGAAAAATATTAGACGAAATAGAAAAATCTCCAAGTAGAAATTGGACAACCGAAAAACATACTGAAACTAATGCAAAGAGTGGCAAAAATGAAGTAATTATAGTAAATGCTGAAGTCTTGGATGGTAGTAAATATGAAGTGAATAAAAAGCACGTGAATAAAAATGATAACATTAATGCATCGTATCAGAGCAATTATGAGTTATACAAAAACGACGATCGTTCAGATAGTATGCTCCCCGGTTGTGGAACTACTATTACTAATGAGGAAGAGAAGGATTTTATTGACAGGGAGTATGACGAGGAAGACAAAAGTTTCCTTGATTTAGATACAAATCAAGACGTAATTCTTACGGAAAATAAAAGATACGGTCAAATAACTGGTCGAGACCGAACGGAAAAAGTATTAGAATCACTAAATATGAATCATCTAAAAAGAAAAAAATTTTAGAGATATAGAGAAGATTATGGCATCATATAGCGATGTATTCTATCTGAAGGGGGATAAATTAACTATCACTGATGCGGCAGTGCACGAAATTGAGACCACCTCAAACGTGCCTATCAACAAACGGCAATACAGGTTTCCAGAAGCTACAAAGAAGCATATTAATGAAGAAATTGAAGAAATGCGTAGACAAGGTATCATAAGGCCTAGCAAAAGTCCGTGGAATGCACCAGTCCTATGTGTTCCCAAGAAGGACGATGAATTTGGTAACAAGAAATACAGAATCGTGGTTGACTTCAGGGCTTTAAATTTAGTTACGAAGCCATTTGTATACCCAATTCCACTAATTGATGAGATTCTAGATAATCTTGGAAACAGTAAGTATTTGTCTACCTTGGATTTAAAATCAGGATTTTACCAAGTACCAATTAACTCAAAAGATGCAGCCAAGACTGCGTTTTCAACTCCAAAAGGCCACTTTGAATTTACAAGAATGCCTATGGGCCTGCGTAACAGTCCGTCGACTTTCCAAAGATTAATGAATACGGTACTTTATGAGATAGAAGGGGTTAAAGCAATCGTTTATCTGGATGATATAATTGTTTTCGGTGTTACCATCGAAGAACACAATGAAAACTTACGCAAAGTTTTAGAGGCCCTCCGTCGACATAATCTAAAAGTCGAGCCAGGTAAATGCCAAATTTTGAAAAATGAAATAAAGTATTTAGGACATGTAATTGACAAAGAAGGAATTCGTCCTATGGAGGACAATATAAAAACAATTAAAGAGATGGCGGCACCAAAAACAGTCAAAGGTGTTCGGTCATTTTTAGGAACAGTAAATTTTTATGGAAAATTCATACCTCACATAGCAGAGAAACGTAAACCTTTGAACAATCTCTTGCGAAAGAATGTTAAGTTTACTTGGACAGAAGAGTGTCAAAAATCTTTTGAGGAATTGCGGAATTTTTTAACTTCTGACACACTGTTAGTTAGACCGAACTATAAAGATACGTTCGTGATCACGACAGATGCAAGCGAGTACGCTATTGGAGCAGTACTCTCGAATGAAAAATCGATCGACAGGCCTATTTCATATGCAAGCAGAGGTCTAGTAGGTGCTGAAAGAAAGTACCATACGATTGAAAAAGAGTTGTTAGCCATCGTATGGGCAGTGAACCGTTTCAAACATTTTATTTATAATCAGCGATTTATTGTATACACTGATCATAGACCACTCATTTCAATATGGCATTTAAAAGAAACCTCGCCTACGCTAACGCGTTTACGTCTGAAACTTCAAGGGTTGGAAATGGACATTCGCTATAAACAAGGCAAAGACAATGTTGTGGCAGACTTTTTATCCAGACTGCCCGAACAGGCCGAGTCCTTACACCCTATTTCAATAGTCACTAGACAGCAAAAGCGTCAACAACAGCAGCAAGCAGAAAAAAATGAACTTGCGAAGCGGAAAGACGCGGAAAATAAAACAACTTCCCCAAAACAACTGAAAGACGAATCAGGCAGGTTTACGCTATTTAAAAATAAACAAAAGACAGAATGGAATCCGCACATGGACGGATTAGAAAATATCGATTTTGGATGGGACGAAAAGGAAGATTTGGGAGTACTCTCACATTTCGAAGAATATGAAATATGCATAAATAACAATGACATCAAATTTGATCTGCTGAAATTTTCAAAACAAAAAACTAACGAAAGTGATTTTGATGGTACTTTCGTAATAGTAAACAGTAGATCAGCATATAAAGAACTAGCCGAGCTGATACACTTACCACACGGTTTAAAAGACTACCTAAATGGAAGAGTATTTTCAATTCCAGATCGTAAAATATGGGGATTGGTTCTAAATGGCTCGAGTAGATCAATAACCGATACAAGAATTCTAATAGATGGGTTAGTAGATGCATTCACTAACTGCCCTGAAGACCTGAAAAATGCAAAGAACATGCAAATTATCTCTTTTCGAAACATGCAGAAAACTCCTGAGGCAAATGTATTAAGATTTATTGCCGAGAAATTTGATTAAATTTTCACACTATATGCACCGGAAAAAGACAGGATGTGGGTGCCAGAAGAAGACCGCGAAACTACATTGAAAGAATTCCACGATGCTCCTCTAGGCGGACATGTTGGAAGTAAACGGATGTTGAAAAGAATGAGTCCACTATTCCATTGGACTAATATGCGGAAGGATATCGAAAATTATGTTAAACAATGTAGCTCGTGCCAGAAAAACAAAATCGGTCGAGCGAACAAAATTCCAATGAGAATTACCACGACATCGTCCGAACCGTTCGAGAAATTGTATATGGACATAGTGGTATTACCCGAGTCAGAATGGGGGAACAGATACGGACTTGTGATGCAAGACGATCTGACTAGATATCTAATTGTAGCACCGATGGAAAATCAAGAGAGTGCCACGGTCGCGCAAACTTTCGTGAATAATTATATTTGTAAATATGGAACACCCGCCGAATTGGTAACCGATAATGGAACCAATTTCGTTAGTTCTCTTATGAAAAATGTATGTAAAATTTTAAAAATTAAAAAAATTACTACGAGTACATATCATCCACAAGCAAACTTGGTGGAACGATCGAATAGAGAACTAAAAACCTATTTAAGACAATACGTAGGTAACGAACCGAAAACATGGGATCAATTACTCCCATTCTTCAGTTTCGAATATAATACCACTGTAAATTCATCAACGGGTTATACACCGTTTGAATTATTATACGGAAGACGGGCGAACATCCCAAACTCCGTCTACAAATACGATAATGATGGTCTCTACTATGAGGACTACGTCAATGAAATGCGATCTACATTTAAACGACTTCACCATCAAGCCCGGGAGAATCTAATTGCATCTAAACACAAGCGCAAAGAAGTATATGATAAAAACTCCAACGAATGGCAGCCAATGTGGGGAGACTTAGTGCTAGTAAAAGCCAATCCCACAGGTGCAGGGCAAAAGTTGCAATCACTTTGGAGAGGACCGTATGAAGTAGTTGCTCTACCTAGTGAGCAAACAACAACTATAAAGAATGGGAATAGACTAGAAAAGGTTCACAATAACCGATTGAAAAAGTATACGGATTGAGAAACTGAACCTAACCACAGTATATTGACATAATTATGAAATTATCCAAGAAACATTAAAAGAGTAGCAAAAAGATTCAAAATGTAGACACAGTGATAAGCGAAAATAAACATGTTGTATTAAGAGTTTCATCAGAAAACTGAAGGAAATGGAATAATATTAAGAATATAAGGGAAAGAATAATTGAACTAAGGAAAACTAGGATACAGTTATAACATAGATTAACAGCACATGTCATACAATGATCCGCTGACATAGGAACGTAACGACAAAAAACCTAAGACTTAAAATTAACTGGTACGATGCGCTGTCGAAGCCTATGCCAGCGACCCTTATAACGGAATTAACAAAGACAGTTTGGTTGGCGCACACGGCGGGCATGACAAATTTGAGAGCACCGAGTTAAGCTGGCTCGATAATAAACAAAAAAAAAAATGCCAATGCGAACGAAATTCGACCACGCAGGGGCTCGTAGCAGCTAAAGCTTTATATACAATGACCAGTAATTTAGAACTGGGTCAAGTTTGTTTACGATGATTGTTCTTTTCATTCGTCGACCATGACCACGGTCAAGATCGTAGTTTTTTTTTTTACTGTTAAACAATGATAGGTAGTCGATGGAAATCGTACTGGTGGGGGGTAGTGAAAACAAAACTATTAGAAGCGCACAGCGTGTTTGAAAAATTCCTGCATATGTTAAAAATGATGCTAGTAAAAACATACAACTGAGGTTTTACAAAAATACAAAAGTATAAAAATGAAATGAAGAGCTACTAGTTAAAAAGATAAAGCGGCATAGCGAATTAAAGCCACATTGACAATGGCGAACGAAAATAATATTGAAGGCGGTGGTGCCCATCGATTTCCGATGCTAGAGGCAATACAATGTATCCCGGAATTCCACGGGGCAGTAGACGAATTATAGCCATTTATTGTGCAAATTGAGTACTTTGCAGAAGACATCCCGAAAGAGACCAAAAAGAAAAAAAAAACAAGCGGCTAAGGAGAAATACAAGGAAAAGGATGTCATCAACGCCAACTGAAAACGACGCGATATATGGTCTGAGATATATTTATATTTGAAAAATAAAATCATAAATAAAAAAAAAAAAAACTCTCGAACCTTTTGGAAGTTAGACAAAACTACGTCCATCTGAAAAAAAAAATGCATTCTGACATGGGAGACATGTCATACTAACAATACCTAGCAGGTCGAAAGAGAACAAAAAGGGAAAAAAACAAGCGGCTATGGAGAAATACAAAGAAAAAGGATGTCATCAACGCCAACTAAAAACGACGTGGTATATGGTATGAGATATATATTTATTTGAAAAATAAAATCAAGAAAAAAAATTACAATGCATCTCTCAATCCCACACTTCGTCGCGAAGACGAGAGCGCAGGACAGCTAATTCTATACCCGGGACCCGTAGGTCCCGAGTCCAAGATTTCCCTCTTCGTATGAAGCGGCGAGAGGCTTCGATAACGGAGATTGAACCGGGCAAAGAATACAACGTACCCGGTCCAAGAACATCACACAGAATACCCAGCTCATCAGGGGTAGCAGGCCCAGGTGTCCGGGAGTAGCTCCAGCGGCGGCGACACCACGCCAGAATCTCCAGCAACAACTCCTTGCCGGACACCGCACGATGCTCACCGAGGGCGATCCTCCCGGCAAGTATCCACCAATAACTGGTGGTATACAAGAGGGATGGACTCACCCATCGATTCAGAACAAGCGCCTAGAAAGAAACCGAAAAAAAAAAAAAAAAATTTTTTAAGTTAGTTATGTGGTATTGTGCATTGAGAAAAAAAAATGAAAAAAATATAGCAGTATACTTACACTTAGAATGGCGGTAGGGTGGGGAACAACCCCCACCGCCATCCGATCGACCGAAGTCGGCACCACGTAGCACGTAAACGACATTTCAACGACCGAAGAAAGAGAAACTGACGATAACTCATGCGAAACGGCAGGCTTAAATATCAAAAAAAAACCCGCGCTAAGGTACGCGAACGCGCGGCGGTCAGTTTGTTTTTGCAAAATCAGCAGAAGCGCGAACCAAACCAGCAGCCTCGCTGTTCAGCCACGGAACTGAATCATAAACGCATGAAATCAATGGCGCTAATGAAAAAAATAAGATTTTATTATACGAATACGAAAAAAAATCATAATGTACTCCGCCACAAATGATTAGTGAAATTGCAATTTTTTGTTTTGTCCATTTCAAAGCAGGACATTGGAAAGAGAATTATAGAAGAGAACTAGGCGGCTTGGGAAGACGCACCTCTCGAAACTGAAAAAAAAAAACAAGTCGAATCTCCACGCAATTTTACGATAACAATGATTTTCGTCTAAACTGATGGTTATTTCATATAACCACTGATTTACGCGAACCGTACGTCAGACGCTGCAGATTCACGAAAAACATGAGATGAAAGAAATGAACTACACTACGCAACTTCCCCAGAGTGTTAAATTTGATGTCTGTTTTTCAAAAGAATTAACGGCATTTCGATCCTTGACCCTTGACCTACAAGACGACCGGCACTGGTAGTGCAAAAAGCAAGTGTTGGTTTGCATGGCAATTTTGGTCAAGTTAGGCACTAAATTTTTTTTTGACACAATGAATATAACCAAAATTATAAATAGTACAAGCTCCCAATGGAATGGTTTATTTTAATGGCTATTTTGGGAGACTCATGACCAACTACATGACCTTCTAGAAAGCGCCTTAGCCACGGTGCACAAAATAAAAGACAAAGACAAGCATCAGTCTGCAGCGATGCAGAAATACAGCGGTCCAATGCAAATGGATCCAGGGGTCTCGCATCTCCAGGGACGAAGAGAATATCGGGAGTGACCCAAAAGGAGAGTTGACAACAAAATAATAATAATGCAAAGAAAAAAAATTCAGCAGCAAAATAATGCTAATAAGGAAACGGAAGCGGAGTCAAGTCGCCAATTGTAAACCAGGCGACAAGCAAAAAAAAAAAATAAATAAATAAATAAACCAAGTGACCTGCAGACAGCAATCGTAACCAAGTAAAGCGCCACCACTGGCACAGAAAAAAAAAACATACAACGTGCGCAATTCTTGCTGAAGTACGCGAAAACCGCACCGAATGCGGTAATGTATTGGGCGCACAGCCCAAGGAGGTTATGGTAAACACCAGTTACACGAAAACGTACAGGCTAAACTCGATTTAGAAGCACCTATGAAGCGACTACCATGATACGTGACATGCATGAGATGCGACGTTAACGTCGGAAAACGGTATGACGCGTGACAATAGGGCCATGAAATATGCATGCAGACGAATGCGCGCGACTAAGCATGGGCGGCGAAAACGCATTTCATATTTTTTAAGGATTATTAGTATGAGTTGTTTTTTTTTGTACTATAATCTTAAGCAAAAAATTCTTTCACTAACAAATCCAAGAGTTTTCACGTTCGGAATGTGTCTGCTTGTATACATTCCAGTATCATGACGGCTATCGGGGTATTAGGAGAAAACAGCGGAAGTTACGATGGGAATCTCGTGTTACAGAAACTGGGGATAGCGCGAATGATAAGCGGATCATATGATGTCAGGGTGAGTGTAAATTTGGAAGAATTACTAACAATTATGGTTAGAACTAGACAGGGGGTACAGTCCCTGGTGGAGGACTGCAAATCTGCACCAAGGACGATAGATCCTAGCCGGTGCAGGGAGTTAATTAAAATGCTAGAGGAAGATAGCAAAGAAATATACGACCTCGGAGAAATGATAAGGAGATCGCCGAGGGGAAGGAAACGCCGAAGCGTGTGGAACGCGATAGGGCTAATGGACTCCGAAGATAGGAGAAGAATAGATATGGATATAGATAGACTAAGAGGCAATGAAGAAAAAATAAAAGAGCTAACGTATCAACAAACAGCAGCCGTCGATTCAATTTATAACTTGGTGAATGAGTCAGTGCATCAGATAGATCTGAAGGCTATTGAAACATATCGAAAAGACGAAGAAATGAAAAACGAGGTTCTCAGGGACATGAACCAAACAGAATCAACAAGAGACTTATTGTTGATGGAAATGACAGCAATAAGAAAAGTAGTGGAATGGCGAAACATCGTACGGAGAATACGTCATAGACAAATACTTGCATTAAAAATCCTAGCCGGGGAGGCGGGAGCAATAGAAATAATAACGGAGCTAGCAGAACCCATGCAATTGCTAAAAGAAATGGAGACACAGGGGAAAAGATCGACGGGAAATACAGACTTCCCGCGAACAGAAAACGGTTATTTAAGTTTGGAAATCTTTAACATGGCCAGAATCACACACATTATGGATGAAAGAGGTATATTGAAAGTAAAACTAGCGATACCACTGGTTACAAAAGCAGAGTTTACGACACTTAGGGGAATAGTTATGCCACGAATGCATGGTAATATAGTAACGCTAACACATCTGAAAAGAAACATAATAATGGTAGAGAAAAACAGGAGATGGGGATATGTCATAGATGATAAGACGTACAAAGGATGCAGTGACTATATTGGGACGAAGATATGTAATATGACTAAAATGGAAGGCAATCTAGAAACAAGCAGCGAGTGCCTCGCAAATATGGTTTTTAAAGGAACGGCAAGGACCTGTGATGCCCGCGCTCTCAGGCTAAATCATACAATGTGGTTCGAAACAGCGCGGCCAAATATATGGGTGTATGTGGCGCCAAGATCAACAGAAATTAATATAACGCAAACTAATGGCGAAGGAATTGAAAGAAAGGAAATATTAGGAGTGGGGACTATGGAATTGAAATACGGCACGATGCTGAAAACTAGTGAGGTAATCATCAGACACCAGGATAAAGAAGAAGCCGAGGAACCAATATACCTCAGAAAAATCTTGGAGGAGCCGATAGAACAAAAGGAGATATCTAAGCACACAGATATACTGGTATTGGATAAAAAGAACATGCTCTATACGTTTATAAACAACAAACGCCTCTTTGATATAGGAATAGACGTGAAGAAACTAAAGGAAAGAAAAATAGAATTACAGAACATGACTTACGCACCACTGGAATACCCATGGATAAGCATAAGCACGATTATCATAATAAGCCTGGGCATAATAAGTGGTTGTGCCTATTGTCATAAAGGAAAAATTTCATGCTGTAGCACAACGAAAGTTATAAAAAGCAACGGAACCGTCGAAAGAAAGAAAATCAAAACTTCAGACATAGAATTGTACGATATAACGATTACAAACGGAAATAGTAAGGGAGGAAAACCCATAACTAAAGACATGATATCAGGGCCTATCTTGATGAATAAGAACGAAAGAGCACGGCCGATAGCGGAGACTCAAGAAGAACCAATACCGACAATCTCTGTAGAACCGAGACAAAAAAGCACCAACAGAGAAACAGAAACGGAAAATGAGTATGTGGAACCGTTCACGATAATAGAATTAAGAAATAGAGAGATAAGAATTGGCAGCAAAAAAGGGAATAGCTCGGAAACAATACGAACACCAAAAAGTAGCACGTGGGTGGTCTAAACAGTAACAAACAATTTTTTTTTTAAAAACAACAAGTGAAGCACGAAGTTAGAATCTAAGTTGCTTTATGGGTTAGTGTTATTATTGAAAAAATACTAAAGTCCAGATTTGAGTTTATTTTTAGAAAGGAAAAACAGGAACACTTGCCGAAAGAACCAGCTCAAGTAGTGGGGGAGAGAAGCTGCGGCATGAGCACTACACAACCGACCAGATGGAAGGACGGCTTCTGAAGCTATGGAAGCAAGGATGGTAAGACACCATTAAAATGAACACGGCATAGAAGCTAGTTGCGGGAAAAAGTTTAGAAGAAAAAAAGGTTTAGAAAAGATTCATTACAACCTACAACAAGCATTCGCATGCCGCAACTTTAATAACAATTTTATATCCACAGACAGACGTATTGTCGACAGACGGGTTGTCGACCTGTATCTACGGGTTAAAGGTACCTCAAAGAAAAAAAAAAGAAAAGTAAACATTAAAACCTCTCGATTAATGGAAAAGTACACGAGATAACATATAGACGAATAAACAGATCGCAGAAACATTTAAATGCATAGAAAAAAAAACACATAGATTCAACTAATAGAAAGAACATGCACGATAACAAAAAAATGTATACGATGTACAATGAAATTATGAAAAAAATACGTATATAAAATAATAATAATAATAACACTCATAGAAAATAGATTAAATTACAGGCACAGAATCATGCAAAACGAATAGGAGTTTTTTTTTTGGAGTCCCAAACTGTGTGTGTGCCCGAAAATAGTCGTAGCAGAAGGAAGGATGTCAGTAGCTTAGTCAAGCTACCTAAGAGAACGAGAGGGTGTGATCGGATGCGGTGGCAAGTTGAAGACAAAGGGAACCGGGGAATCACCAAGATGTCAGAAGGAAGAACAGCAGAGCTGAAAAATCGAGGCCGAAATTGCGGAAAAATTTAACATGAAAGACGTAATAACAAACCAAAATAATGGCAACGTTACAAATTGCTACATCAACAAGTACAAATGATAACAAAACAAGAAGGAAGTAAATGCAAGCAACGCAGTTAAAGATGACTTGCGCGGGTATGCAACAACGTTACAAACTGCTACCCTATAATTTATTCAGTGAGCATCGTCAAAGCTCAGCTGGATACCATAAACAATTATTGGAAAATCAAAGCTTATTAATACGTGAAAAAAAAAATTTTTTTAAACAGTTGGTTGTTTAAAAATACACTACGAAGAAGATAACCACGAAGTCAAATGCAATGCATAAAAGTTGCTAGGAGCCTCAACACATTGTACCAAACGAGAAGCCAGGATGAGAAGCAACAATACAGAATACCAATATTACTACTGACAGTAATCCCAATGATGTCCAAAATGCAAAGGAGTCAATGGTCAATTTTCAACTATGCCCAATGAAGCGAGTACATAAGCAATGAGAAGCCACCAACACAGAAGAATGAGCTATTAGGAACGAGAACGACACGGAACCCAGAGTCCGAGACTAGCAACCGTTCGATCACTCCCACAGATAAAGCAACAATAGAAGCATACCATGGAGCAGGACGGCGTCAGAGGAGAACACACACACACGCGGACCATCGTAAGGTTAGGAAATTTAACTAACGTATAGCCAACAACGAAAAATAAACCAATTGGCAATTGTAAATACGGAAATTTGTTACCCAGCTACAAACTTTAATGTTATAAACCAACGCATCCGACTTGATGTTTACCCTTCAGGTAACATCAAGCTCAGTAAGTAAGGGGGCATGCAGCGCCCTTAGCAAATTTCCCTTCGAACATGTTAGTATTGTGAATAAAATAGGGAGCCATGAAGGTATAATGACATTGCAAGAACAGCAACCTAGTCGTGAAGGAAAAACTCGTCACCTTTCAGGCAAGCCTTCATGTCAGCGTAAACGCGACGAACAATAACAAAAATGTATTTTCACGGACACTGGTCACTGTTATAAAACCATAGACAGTCCCGAGCATTAGTCAGCACAGTAATGTTGTAGAAAACAAAGTTATTTTCACGGACACTGGTCACTGCCTCTGGCCTAGCGACAGTGGTCTCGACTTTAGGTAGAACTTCGGGAGAAAGTCGGATGAACTTTCATGTTAACAGTTTCTGAATAGTGATAAATAGAATTAAATATCGAAGTTGTAAGCACATAGTCTGATGGTAACAAGTGAGAGAAGTGACAGAAATCATGTTAACAGTTTCTGAATAGTGATAAATAGAATTAAATATCGAAGTTGTAAGCACATAGTCTGATGGTAACAAGTGAGAGAAGAAACCTTCTCTAAGGAATAAGATAGATTGCGTGAACAAAACATATAGCACAAGAAGCATAGACCAGTACAGACCCACTGTAGTGTCAGCCCGTTCTCCACGATCCCGATACGCCGGAGATGTGCGTTGAATGTATAGTGATTTGACATGAGCCGTGACATAACGCGAATGAAATCACTCATGTTCATCCCCTTGAACCAAGGTTTCTTCGATACCTTAGGGATAATGGAGTGTAGCCATCGTCCCAGTTCGTCATTCGTCCATGAAGTTTGCCAACTTTCGAGAGTTTTCTGACGAGAAATACTGAAAAATTCATTGAAGCAGATTGGTCTTTCATAAATATCACCTTCCAATGCGCCCACTTTAGCCAATAAGTCTGCCTTTTCATTGCCCGGAATGGAACAATGCGAAGGGACCCAGACTAACGATATTGAATAAGACCGTTCAGATAAAGTTCTCAAATGTTCCCGTATTTTCCCCAGGAAATATGGGGGATACTTTCCTGGCTTCATTGCCCGGAGATCTTCTATTGAACTTAGACTGTCCGTGACAATGAAGTAATGGTCTTTGGGCATGGTTTCAATGATCTCGAGGGTGTACTGAATAGCAGCTAATTCTGCGACGTAAACTGAAGCCGGATCACTGAGTTTGTAAGAAGCGGTGATGTTTTGATTGAAGATGCCGAAGCCTGTGGACTCGTTGATGTTTGATCCGTCAGTGTAAAACACCTTTTCACAGTTGACTGTTCTAAATTTATTATAAAAAATATTTGGGGCCACTTGAGGGCGCACGTGATCCGGAATTCCACGAATTTCTTCTCTCATGGATGTGTCGAAAAACACAGTAGAATCAGAAGTATCCAAGAAATGAGCACGGTTGGAAACAAACGAAGAAGGATTAATATTTTGAGCCATGTAATCAAAATACAAGGACATAAAACGGGTTTGAGAGTTAAGCTCAACTAACCTTTCGAAGTTTTCAATCACCAGAGGATTCAAAATGTCGCATCGAATGAGCAAACGATATGAGAGATCCCAGAACCGGTTTTTCAGTGGAAGAACGCCCGCCAGCACTTCGAGGCTCATCGTATGAGTCGATTGCATGCAACCCAAGGCAATACGCAAACAACGATACTGAATTCTTTCCAGCTTGATGAAATGAGTGTTCGCCACTGATCGGAAGCAAAAGCATCCGTATTCCATCACGGACAATATCGTTGTTTGATACAACCTGATCAGGTCTCCTGGGTGGGCACCCCACCATGATCCGGTTATTGTACGAAGAAAGTTCATTCTCTGCTGGCATTTTTGTTTCAGATACCTAATGTGACATCCCCAGGTGCCTTTGGAGTCGAACCAGACCCCGAGATATTTAAATGTGAAGGCCTGAGCTATGGTTTCACCCCCTAGTTGAAGCTGTAATTGTGCTGGTTCTCGCTTCCTCGAAAATACAACCAGCTCAGTTTTCTCCGTAGAGAACTCGATACCCATTTGAAGAGCCCATGATGATAAGTTGTCGAGAATATCTTGTAATGGTCCTTGGAGATCGGCAGCTTTGGGTCCTATAATAGACACAACGCTGTCGTCGGCAAGTTGTCTTAGCGTGCAAGATGTGTTGATACATTCATCGATATTACTTACGTAAAAATTGTATAAAAGGGGGCTTAAGCATGAGCCCTGAGGAAGACCCATGTAGCTGAATCGTATTGTCGACAAATCACCATGCGCAAAAAACATGTGTTTCTCAGACAATAGATTATGTAAAAAGTTGTTCAAATCTGGCGAAAGACCATGCTGATGCAACTTCTCAGATAGGATATTTATAGAAACTGAGGCAAAAGCCCCCTTAATGTCTAGGAAAACTGACGCCATTTGTTCTTTACGAGCAAATGCCATTTGAATTTCTGTTGAGAGCAGCGCAAGACAATCGTTCGTTCCTTTGCCCCTGCGGAAACCAAATTGTGTATCTGAAAGTAAACCATTAGTTTCGACCCAATTGTCTAGACGAAACAGAATCATTTTTTCGAACAATTTCCGGATACAGGAAAGCATAGCAATCGGCCGATACGAATTGTGATCGGAGGCTGGTTTCCCTGGTTTAAAAGTTTCCGATTAATTTGTTTGTTAAATTATAAAAATCCATCAACAAATGACCGAGTTATTAACGTTCAAAATTATGACACAAAAAGGTTACGCGACTATTTTTGAAACTTTTAATTGACACCCGGCCCCATATAGTGAAGAGTAAGGCATTTTTAATGCCAAAAAGCCTTCTTAGTCCACTCAGTGGAATTTTCATATATCTTGAAAAATCACCATAGGGGGGAGTACATGAAATTTTCGAAATCGAAAAAAAAATTTGATGCCAAAAGGCTTAGAATTGCATGAAACGTCGAGATTTAGTGTCATCTCGAAAAAAATTTTTTTTAAAAAAATCGACTTTTTGGGACTTAGAAAAAATATGAAAAGTCCCAGAAAGTTGATTTTTTCAAAAAAAAAAAAATATTTTGAGATGACAATAAATTTCGATGTTTTATGCAGTTTTAAGAGTTTTGGCATCAAAAAAAAAATTCGATTTTGGAAATTTCATGTACTCCCCCCAATGGTGCTTTTTCAAGATCGAAAATTGTCAAACTTTTACCACCGGGCAGCACCCCTTAAGCATGTCCGATTTAGGTCAAATTTTGCATGAAGGCTTTTTTCGAGGTGCCCAAACTTTTGAGCACTAGAACTTAACGAAAATAGAGGTGATCCCAAAATTTTGGCACCCTTATATATAAGAGCGGTAAAAATCAACGTGTTTTGTCGGTTACGTCACTTATACCATCATATATCTGACAGTAGCTTTCAAACGATTTCAAGTTTGTTAAAATCGGTTCAGCCATCTCTGAGAAAATTGAGCGCGTTCAAATACAACGCTTTTTGTCGGTTACGTCACTTATACAATCATATCTCCGGAACCAAAAGTCACAGCCATTTGATCTGCGAACTTGATCAATGGCCCGACAGCAGCTTTCAAACGAGCCCAAGTTTGTTAAAATTTGTTCAGCCATCTCTGAGAAAATTGAGCGCGTTCAAATAGCACGATTTTTGTCGGTTACGTCACTTATACAATCATATCTCCGGAACCAAAAGTCACAGCCATTTGATCTTCGAACTTGATCAATGCCCCGACAGTAACTTTCAAACGAGCCCAAGTTTGTTAAAATCGGTTCAGCCATCTCTGAGAAAATTGAGCGCGTTCAAATATCTTCGAAAGGTGCACACACATACACACACACATCCATACACACACACACACAGACATTTTCCGATCTCGTCGAGCTAAGTCGAATGGTATATAACACTATGGGTCTCCGAGGTTCCGTTCGAAAGTCGGTTTTTCCAGCAATTCTAATACCTTTCTATAGAGAAAGGCAAAAAGCCTTCTTAGTCCACTTAGTGGAATTTTCATATATCTTGAAAAATCACCATAGGGGGGAGTACATGAAATTTTCGAAATCGAAAAAAAATTTTTGATGCCAAAAGGCTTAGAATTGCATGAAACGTCGAGAGTCCCAGAAAGTTGATTTTTTCAAAAAAAAATTTTTTTTGAGATGACACTAAATTTTGATGTTTCATGCAGTTTTAAGAGTTTTAGCATCAAAAAAAATTTTCGATTTCGGAAATTTCATATACTCCCCCCTATGGTGCTTTTTCAAGATCGAAAATTGTCAAACCTTTACCACCGGGCAGCACCCTTACGCATGTCCGATTTAGCTCAAATTTAGCATGAAGGCTTTTTTCGAGGTGCTTAAACTTTTGAGCACTAGAGCTTAACAAAAATAGAGGTGATCCCAAAATTTTGGCACCCTTGTATATTTAAGAGCGGTAAAAATCAACGTGTTTTGTCGGTTACGTCACATATACCATCATATATCTGGAACCAAAAGTCACAGCCATTTGATCTTCGAACTTGATCAATGGTCCGATAGTAGCTTTCAAGCGAGCCCAAGTTTGTTAAAATCGGTTCTGCCATTTCTGAGCAAATTAAGCGCGTTCAAATACAACGCTTTTTGTCGGTTACGTCACTTATACAATCATATCTCCGGAACCAAAAATCACAGCAATTAGATCTTCGAACTTGATTAATAGTCCGACAGTAGCTTTCAAACGAGTCCAGGTTTGTTAAAATCGGTTCAGCCATCTCTGAGGAAATTGAGCGCGTTCAAATACAACGCTTTTTGTCGGTTACGTCACTTATACAATCATATCTTCGGAACCAAAAGTCACAGCCATTTGATCTTCGAACTTGATCAATAGTCCGGCAGTAGCTTCCAAACGAGCCCAAGTTTGTTAAAATCGGTTCAGCTATCTCTGAGAAAATTGAGTGCGATCAAATGCAACGCTTTTTGTCGGTTACGTCACTTATACAATCATATCTCCGGAACCAAAAGTCACAGCAATTTGATCTTCTAACTTGATCAATAGTCCGATAGTAGCTTTCAAACGAGCCCAAGTTTGTTAAAATCGGTTCAGCCATCTCTGAGAAAATTGAGCGCGTTCAAATACAACGCTTTTTGTCGGTTACGTTACTTATACAATCATATCTCCGGAACCAAAAGTCACAGCCATTTGGTCTTCGAACTTGATCAATAGTCCGGCAGTAGCTTTCAAACGAGCCCAAGTTTGTTAAAATCGGTTCAGCCATCTCTGAGAAAATTGAGCGCGTTCAAATACAACGCTTTTTGTCGGTTATGTCACTTATACAATCATATCTCCGGAACAAAAAGTCACAGCCATTTGATCTTCAAACTTGATCAATGGTCCGACAGTAGCTTTCAAACGAGTCCAGGTTTGTCAAAATCGGTTCTGCCATCTCTGAGAAAATTGAGCGCGTTCAAATACAACGCTTTTTGTCGGTTATGTCACTTATACAATCATATCTCCGGAACCAAAAGTCACAGCCATTTGATCTTCGAACTTGATCAATGCCCCGACAGTAGCTGTCAAACGAGCCCAAGTTTGACAAAATCGGTTCAGCCATCTCTGAGAAAATTGAGCGCGTTCAAATATCTTCGAAAAGTGCACACACACACACAGACATTTTCCGATCTCGTCGAACTGAGTCGAATGGTATATAACACTATGGGTCTCCGAAGCTCCGTTCGAAAGTTGGTTTTTCCAGCAATTCTAATAGCTTTCTATAGAGAAAGGCAAAACAAAACCTGTCGTACCACAGCAAGCACAGAGAAACGACGTAATTTACAAAAAGGTACAGGGCATCAAGAAAATATCTAAGCCCTGGTATCTACCAGTCAGAGTCTTGGAAGACAAAGGCAAAACATTGATTGACGACTCTGGCCGGGAGATACACAAAGAAAACATAAAACGAATCAAACATTTCTTTCATTTCAGGATAATGGGAAACATACAGAAAACCTCATCCACACTCTTAAAACTCGTGCTCATCAACCTATCACTGCCAATCCTACTCCACGCACAAATTATACAAGTCCTCGACATACATTCCTGGAAGAGATGATTATATTGTAAGAGAAATCAGAAAATATTACCTATCTTTCATTTAGACACCTTCTCCGAAATTTTAAAATCCATTGAATACTCATTGAGGCTTGCCAAAACATACATTGTAAGTAACTTAACTCTTTTACCCAAAGAAGTGGAAATAATAACGGAATAAGCCCCAGAAAACTAAACGGGATACACCTTATAACATTCCAAAATTTTTTATTATACATCAATAACGAACTCCATGAAAACAACAAGTTCAGCTTCCATCAACCCACAGTTTTACCTTTGCAATTGCTAAAAATCAAACCACAACAAATCGAAAGACACATCAACATTTCCGAGCTACACGAGCTTCATATTCAGAACAAACAGCAATTTATTATTTTAATTGCATACAGCATAATTATAATTTTAATTGCATTTCTGGTTATAATTTTACTTGAATTTCTGGTTATAATTTTAAATGCATTTCTGGTTATTAGGACATCAAAAATTCAACAGTTCTTTAAAAGAACACATTGCTCGGGACGAGCACTATTTAAGGGGAAAGCAGTTAAATATGAGCCTGCCCAAATTCCCAATCAATGCACCAACTCAGCAACGGTAAGAAACATCGCGACCGGTACCACCCAACCGAACATACCTACACCGAGAACGCTGTGTAAACAGAATACCGAAGCATGGAGATTAACGTCTTCCGTCAGCAGACCAACGCCTTCCGTCAGGATAGATCAGCAGTTTTAGGGACAGAGTGAGGTGAAGGTTTTAGGAACAAAATTAAGTTGAAGTGTGTAATCGAAGAGAATAATAAATTAGTTGGATTGGGACTTGGGGTAGATACTAGTTCAATTTTATTTTTATTTAAACTCCTTTGAAAATTCATTATATACCTAATGAAAGAACCGGAATTTTCATTTTAAAATTCCCGCGCTTGTCCAATCGGTAAGCTTTTATTTTCTCAACGTTGGCGCTTCTCGGCTGGTGCCAAAAAATCTGAATTTTATTCAAAAACAGCGTTGTGTTAATGTGGCCAAAGAGATGATTTCTAACGCACATATCGTAAGATTAGTTTTTGTTTGGCGTCTATACAAAGAAGTTGAAAAATATTCGTGTGGTGATTTTTATAATGGATGAAAATTTAGAACAACGGCTCGCCTTCGAAGCGCCATTCGGTCGATTGTTGTGCGGTTTCAACGTCATATTCATATATCCACACCTCATCGCCAGTTATGATGCATTTGATGAATGTGGGGTCACTATCTGCGTTGGAAATCATCTCCTTGGCCACATCAACACGACGCTGTTTTTGAATGAAATTCAGCTTTTTTGGCACCAGCCGAGAAGCGACGCGTTTCAAACCCAAAACATCAGTTAAAATGTGTTCGGCTGATCCATAAGAGATGCCCAACAACACAGCAATCTCTCTAATCGGTACAGAACGATTTTGCAACACGATTTGCTTCGCCGATTCAATGTTTTCTTCAGTAACAGATGTTGTTGGGCGGCCAGGGATCTCATCATGGTCCAAGCTTGTACGACCACCTTTGAAGCGTTTATACCACTCGTATGCC
This sequence comes from Malaya genurostris, assembly GCF_030247185.1. NCBI lineage: Eukaryota > Metazoa > Arthropoda > Insecta > Diptera > Culicidae > Malaya > Malaya genurostris. The sequence continues at coordinate 145,128,815 of NC_080572.1, forward strand.
TGTGTTTTTCCTAGACACTAACATTTTCAACGTTTCGGAACACTTAAATCCATTTGCAACACAAAATTTGATGCACGCACGTTGTTCTAAATTTTCATCCATTAAAAAATTTTTCAACTTCTTTGTATAGACGCCAAACAAAAACTAATCATACGATATGCGTCAAAATTTGACAGAATGTGTATAAAAGTGTTGCCAACGTTGATAGAATAAAAGTTTACCGATTGGATAAGCGCGGGAATTTTTAAATGAAAATTCCGGTTCTTTTTTTATCATAAGGTATTTATATATTACATTGAAATTATGGTAAGATGCAGCAAAGCTTACTAAGTAGATTGTCAATCTCCTACGATCGATGAATGAGACTCCATTTACAGCAGTGTTACATAATCAGCCAACAAGTGACGCAAATATGTCATGTAGGCTAGACATAGATCCAAGTCTCAAGGTGGCATGGAGAACACTCCGCAAGCTTCCTCCAAAACTGTATAATCAGTAGTATTGAAAACCATATCAAAGATAGAATTTGGAAAAAAATTATTCTAAATGGCTTACTACATTGAAGAAATTAACAAAGGTATGTTACTGGACAACTCACCCATGGACACCTATGGCATAAAATAAGACGTGTATCAAATTCGTATTGTTTAACATGTGTACCTACTGTTGAGACCCTGGACCATGAACTTGAGATTTGTCCAAGAATATGTGCGTGCAAAACTAAAGATATTTTCGATAAAAGAATAAAATGTAAACATTTTTATTTTTCAGATTTCAACAATATCGCACTTAATAATAATATCAGGATACTGAAATTATTTTCTCATTATATATCTACATTTTAGACTAAAGCTAGGATTTACATTTTAAACTGAAGTATTCAGGAACTAGAATTTGTCTTAAATTGTGTAGAGTGAGCATAAATGATTGCACGTAAAATTTGTAACTTGCGACTGTGAAATAAATGTTAAAACAAAATCTACTCGCGATGTTGATGCCGAAGGAAATAGAAAAGCAGATAGAGCATATTGTGTCCTAAGATTTATAGTTTGTGAAAGAAAACCTAGAACAGAAAAAATTCTCTCTGGTTTTTCTCTACCGTGCCATAAGAATGGTTGTCTGTGAAATCACCTGGAACGGGAAAAATAAAATTTTCTTTGGTTTTTCTCAACCGATCGTTAACTTCAAAGTTTGTAAATCAATCTACGAACTTCAAAAAATTAGATAGTGTAAAATTTATTAAATTTGTTGGGAAAATGTGTCTCACTCGCATTTGCGTTAAAGTGGCTCTAAAACGCGTTTTCTTACAGTCCGGTGGATGTCCCGCCGGCCTCTTTTTGAAGTGCGCCCTGATGCGTGCTTACCACAAATTTGACTTCTCTCATTTTATGCATGAGTCTTCCGCACCGGTGGTACTGCATGAATTTCATGCGAAACGGTTAATTCCATTGGCTCTGTTAGGAAACAAAATTTTAGGGCATCACATTTCTTTTGTGGAATTTGACCTTTCTGTTTTAACAGACTTCGCAGCCGATTCTTAGTGTACAGAATAATTGCATGGCTAGTAGTATAGATCCTCCTGACACTAAGAATCTATCCAGGTCGGGGCTCGAACATACGGAATCAGGAATCAGAACTAATTGGCTCAAGTGGCACGTTCCCCTAGTTATTTGGAGATTTGTACCTTGCCGTAGCTTCTCATCAACCTCCTGATGGAAGGGAATCGGGAAGTGGATGAGGTGGGAAAACAGCACAAAACATAAAGAAATAAATCGTTCTGCATCCCCGATAGGATGCTGATACCGCTACCGACACTACAGGCTAGGCTGCTCAGAAAGGGAATTGGAAATTGATGGACAACTTCCATGGATGGGCCGGGGCTCGAACATACGACAACTGGCTTGTAAGACCAGCGTCCTATGCATTGAACCACCAACCCGGCACATTGAAACATGGGTTGAATTATTGCAAATTTCTATGATATAGAAACAAAGCACTAGAACTCCCTAGCAATACATACTTGAGCTTACTATTTTGAAATTATGACTGTAAAAAACCTTACGCGATGAGTTTTAAATTTTTGATTGACGTCCGGCTGTATAAAGTACTTTTAGTGTAGAAAAGATTGAGCAACGGAGTAACTTTAATGAAAGGCCATAAGGATACGTATGCCGAAACATGTAACTATTTCATTTCTCATATGCGAGTTTAGTAGCCTGATGATCCTAATCTTTAAAAAAAATTCTTGATTGCACTATGTTTTCTTGAAATATTTTCGGTTCAGAACATTTATTTTAATATGTTTTCTATTAATATTTTCGATTTCTAATAAATTATTAATAAATGATCTATTTTCTTCTAGCAATGTCAAAAAGAACACAGTGGTGGACGACTGCAGTTACGTGACATTCTGTCAGTGCCTATGCAACGAATATTGAAGTATCATCTTCTTTTAGACAAGCTAGTGCATGAAACAAATCCGGTATGTAATATGATGGCAACATAAATCCTTTATTTTATGAAAGTTTGGGAGTAATTTCCTAGCAGGACTCATGCCTTGAATGTGTTATCAATGTTTTGAAGATATTTGACGAACTCGTATATTAGGGATCCTTTGCGACAAAATTAATTGGACTATGCTCGTAGAGGCCAATGTTTAATGGTTTGACAGTGGCCAAACAACGACAACATTTTAAAAGATTAAGAGAACTGTTGCACAATGTTACAATTTCAAGTAGTATATGTTGTCGAAATTTTTAATCTTCTTCAGAGATGTAATGTTTACATTACACTGATAAAAATACTGCAAAAAAGGAATCATTCGGATCATGGAACAGTTCAAAATCATCGGCAAAAGAAGGCTTTCTGGTCTCTCATATGTGCAGATTTTCTATACATCCAATCGCAGAATTTAACATGTCCAGTATACTTAACAAATACAACGTACATGCATAGGTATTCAGATGCTGCAGATGCTAGGTGCTCAAAGCATGGAAAATCCAGCGCTCTCGTGAAATTTATAAATCGAATTAATACTCAACAGTCCTTTGGTTGAGTTTAATGGAATTAGTTCATGAGAGTAGATTAACTAGCTGGAATTTTAACTAAATTTTATCAATATTCATATGTAATATGATTTTTGGTTGGTTCCGTCTCAGCTCACCAATATTCCCTTGGCGATGTATCGGCTTCAAGCTACGTCCTCTCGATGAAGCTTCCACGGAGGGAAGTCACTTACAATTTTATTCACTACGCAGATCCTACCGACTGCGCCAGTTAACTCACGGATTATCTGATTTAGGTTTTTAAAAAATTCGCACTGTCTCGGCTGAAGGCAATTGAATCTGATTTTTATTCGTCAATAATAATGTTTCAAAGGTACTTATGAACTACACTGCTTCCTAGGTATTTAGGTACTCGGTTCAAATTAACGCGATGTCAGCGGCGGCACCATCGGTGTACCGGTGGATCGCGTGGTGGAAGTCTTCGTCGTCCTCGGTGTTGCCAAGGGCTGCGGGCTCGATGCGGTCGATGACGGTGAAATGGTTATGTTTACTGGATTCTTAGCCGTTGGTGCGGCGACTAAGTTATTTGCACATGATAATGGTATATATATCCGTATATATACGAAAACCGTATCGCGACAAATAGAATTGATCAACAGAAACTTACAAGATCGTGATTAATCGCGGAACTGCGAGAAAGACGAGATGCAGTTCCAGTAATGTCACATAATGCTATAGTTAATATTGATATGGAATGTCAGAGAGGCAAAGTTCCCGACCTCATAAAAAACTTACCAATCTTTTCCGGTAATTCAAATCAAATAAATCATTGGTTAGTTTGCGTAGATCGCGTCTTTATACAATATGACCATCTTGCTGGTATAGACGTATATGAGCTCTGGCTTATGGAAATCCGGAACTAAACTATTGACGAAGCTGTCCTCTAGTGGAACTCCCATGGAATGGAAGAAAATTAAAACACAGTTAAAGATTATATATGGAGACAAACGGGAATTATCGACCCTTCTGCAGAGACTTTTCTCACTCAAACAAAATAGAAATAATGTAGGAAATTTTTACTTTGCAATTAGTGACTGCTATACGGGAATTTCTACTCACATTGAAATGGATCCGGAATGGAAACATCCAGATGAATTAGTGAAATTCGTCGAAAAGCTTTGTTTAGAAAAATTTGTTGATGGGTTAGACGAACCCTATTCGTCACATATAGGACTCCTACAACCCAAAAATTTAACACTGGCCTACCAGTATGCCAATGACAACGCCAACGAAATAATGGAGATTAACAGATCGGCTGAAAAGTTCGTATCGTTTCTATGAGAGGGCGCCACTAGAATTAAATCCATACCATTTTCAGTTAGTACCAACCTTCAAAAGATACGTGTATAAATTTGACAGCTGTCTGATTATTAGTTTGTGAGATATTGCATTTTGAGTGAAGTTACTTTTGTTATTGTGAAAAAAATGGAAAAAAAAGGAATTTCGTGTGTTGATGAAACACTACTTTTTGATGAAAAAAAGTGCCGCCGATACCAAAAAATGGCTTGATGAGTGTTATCCAGACACTGCACCGGCCGAAGCAACAATTCATAAGTGGTTTGCAAAATTTCGTACTGGTCATATATGAGCACCGAAGACGATGAACGCAGTGGACGTCCAAAAGAGGCTGTTACCGATGGAAACATGAAAAAAATCCACAAAATGATTTTCAATGACCGTAAAGTGAAGTTGATCGAGATAGCTGACACCCTAAAGATATCAAAGGAACGTGTTGGACATATTATTCACGAATATTTGGATATGAGAAAGCTTTGTGCAAAATAGGTGCCGCGTGAGCTCACAATCGATCAAAAACAACAACGAATTGATGATTGAAAACCATGCTGAAATTGAACGAATTGGGCTTCGAATTGCTCCCTCATCCACCGTATTCTCCAGATTTGGCCCCCAGTGACTTTTTCCTGTTCTCAGACCTCAAGAGAATGCTCGCTGGTAAAAGATTTAGAAGCAATGAAGAGGTAATCGCTGAAACTGAGGCCTATTTTGAGGCAAAGGACAAATCGTACTACGAAAATGGTATCGAAAACTTGGAATATTGCTATAATCGCTGTATCGCCTCTAATGAGAATTATGTTGAATAAAAAAAACGAATTTTGGAAAAAAAAATGTGTGTTTCTATTAAACGATACGAACTTTTCAGCCGAACTGTTATGACCTAGACGCTCGTGCAAATCTTAAACCTGATCAGAAAGCTCACTCTGCAATGAACAATTACCTTCCGAAGCCCCCATCTCCGAACTACTCTCATCCAGCTACCGTTCCAAATAGACGATTTCATAACAACAATTCAATTACACCTCAGAGCAGACCATTCTATAATACAGGCTTCACCAGAACCAACAATAACTTTCCACAAGGTAGACCTTTGAATTTCCTGAATAATGGCGAATAAACATGAGACCAAATTATAACAAACCTTTGAACACTCCGGTACCCGGACGAGCATTCTCTCAACAGGCACGTGTGCTCCTCAGACAGAACCATGAGCTGTCTATCCAGGACGTAGATCAGAAATAAAAATATTTAGAGAACGAATACGGTTACCAGAATGAATATTGCCAGGAATCTCAGCAGCGTCAAAATCACCAATGCGACGGTACCATTAACGAGGGCGAAACATACTATGAAATAAATTTTCACGCGGAAGTACTTTTAGAGAAGCTCAGTTGAAATCAACGAATTTTGTTCCATATGTATTTTTATAAAGTCCAAACAGAACCCTAAAATTTTTTATCGATACGGGAGCTAACAAATCATTTATTATAATTTATATTTGGTAGCTGAGAAAGTGCAGTACCCCTTCCAATGCAAGCACATAGCAGAATGACGAAACCATCCGGGACGTCATACCCCAACCCGTTGATGGTGAACTCACCTCTGTGGCCGATAAGGAATACGACACGGATATTTCACCAAGTAAACCCCACCAAGATAACACGAGAATCAGGACCGCATACCAGAACGAGCATACTTATAGCTTTTCCCCAGTGCCGACCGCTGTCGGTACTGTTAATAATAGTAATGAAGTGTGTGCGACAACGGTTGGCACTGTGGGACAAGGCCTCCCACAGGTCAGTACCGTATCAAACAAATCCGCCGAAGATACTGTTGCGCCCTCTAATCTTCCAGTTTCTACTGAGAACCATCGCACTCGATCATGGAGTCAATCCGAAAACTACACAAAGTCTTTCCCAAGTGCCGGTGAATACCAAGCACGCGAAGATGTCAGTCATCGATCTCCATCACCTACAACCACAGAGCGATCCACAACACCATCGATCACGAAAAACGTTTCCGACAGAACTTTCGCGTTACAGTGTAACATGCGTGGAATACGAGCTAATATTAGCGAACTGATACAGCTCATCGCCGGGTATGAGCCCTGCGTGGTGGCCCTTCAATAGACGAAGGTCAATGAGGCGATCATTCCATCAGACTACATAGGCAATAATTACATACTGTTACTCAAAACGAACACTACTGGCAACACGGAGCGTTTCGCGACGGCACGCCTTTCGAACGGATATCTACGAACACCAGTCTCCATCTGATTGCCGTACGAATCCACAAACCGGTTTTGGTAACAGTAGTGTCACAACCCAATGCGCGCGACTGCCAACGCCAGTTGGATGCATTCATGGATGAAATTGAAGGGCCAGTGATATTTTTGGGAGATTTCAACGCTCATCATTACGCATCGATCGGGACCTAAGGCAGTACCATGGTGGTGTCCAGAAGTAAAGCAAGCAATCAAACTGCCTACGAGAACTACGACGCAGTAACTCTTCCAGCATCCATCGACCTGAAGCCCTGCAAAAATTTTAGGAAGCCAGATCCCTGGCACGGAAAGCAGTTAAAACAGCAAGACAGCAATCATGGGAAGATTTCGTGGCGAAAATTTCACCGAGCAGCACGACGACCGAACTGTGGAACACAGTTAACATCCTGCGTGGTAACAGACCGCATCATTCGCTAGTCCTAAAACAGTAGGAAGGAATCACTGACGACCCCGAAGAAGTAGCGAAAGCATTAACCAAACATTACAGTGAGCGGTCAGCTACCTCAAGCTACCTCGCATCTTTCCAAATGACTAAGGAAAAAGCTGAGCGACAGAGACTGATAACCTTTCACAGTTTCGAGGGCGTGTATAACTCCGAAATTACTCTCGATGAGCTACTATGGGCACTTGGCAAAGGGCAAGGCTCATCAACAGGACCAGGCCAGATAGGATATCCCATGCTTCGACGACTGCCGTTATGCGTAAAGATGATACTGTTGGAAAAATTCAATAAAGTGTGGCATAGCGGAGATTTTCCCACAAGTTGGCGGAACGCCATTATCGTACGGCTCCCAAAACCAAACTGCAACGACCTCGGACTTGCGGCTTTTCGACCGATTTCTTTGATCAGCTATATGGCGAAGGTATTCGAGCGCATAATCAACCAACGTCTCATCACCGAACTGGAGTCAAGTGGAAGACTGGACAACACGCATTCCGCTGCGGACGCGGTACCGATACGTATCTCACTGAACTGGAAACCATGCATGACCTGCAGAACGGTGTCCCCCAAGGATCGGTTTTGTCGGTTACCGTGTTCCTCATCGCGATGCAACCGATCTTCAACATCGTACCGAATGGCGTTCAAATTCTATTGTACGCAGATGATATCCTCCTCGTGGTTCACGGTCTAAAAATCAGAAACTACGTCGCAAGCTACAGGCTGCGGTTAAAGCTGTCGGAAAGTGGACGAAGAGTATTGGTTTTACCTTGACCGCACGCTGAGCTTCAAAGCACATTGCAAGATGGCAAAACAGCAGTGAATCCAGGCTCAAAATCTTGAGAATGATAGGAGCGAAACTGCCACGTGGTAATCGTACAACTTTGCTACAGGTTGGTTCGGCGTGGGTAACATCAAAACTAACTTATGGAATCGGAATAGTTAGCAGAGGCGGCGCAGCGATCTCCCAAATGCTCGCACCACCATACAATAAAATGGTACGGTTTAGCTCCGGAGCCTTCATAACGAGTCCAATTGTATCGATCATGGCAGAAAGTGGAATGCTTCCCTTCGAGCAACTAGCAATGCAAACCACCGTTCAAATAGCCATTCGTCTCTTAGAGCTCAATCAGAACAACACCAGCCTTCCGCTAGTATGACGGGCACTCGAACAAATGCAACTCAACACCAACACAGCTCTACCGCAGGTTGCACAGCGTCTCAGAAGACACGATCGAGAGTGGCACTCGAATAAACCGGTCATCATTTGGGACGTCAAAAAGACAATAAAAGCAGGGGATCCATCTGAGAAGGTACTACCCGTAGTACATCAGCTGCTGGCAACAAAATTCACACAAGCCACCGTAATTTACATGGACGGTTCTGAAGGATATAATAGAGTAACAGTGCTGCATCGTACCATATCAGTTTACCAAACATTTGTAGCCTACCACCAGAATGTAGTGTCTTCTCCGCCGAGGCCTATGCACTCAAGATGGCATTGTCAGTCGGAAATACAAACAACCTGGTTATACTGACGGACTCTGCCAGCTGTCTCCAAGCATTGGAAATTGGAAAATCGAAATATACGTGGATCCAAGAAGTAGAAGAAGTAACACGTGGTAGATCCGTCCGATTCTGTTGTATCCCTGGACATACTGGAATTACTGGCAAAACTGAAGCAGATCGTCTCGCCAACGAGGCCAGGCAACTACCCTTCACCAATCGACCAATCCCAGCAGAAAATGCTGTTAGGAGTGTAAATAACGCATTTCGTCAACGTTGGAAAGAACAATATTTCGCATCACGTGATGAGAAACTTCGAGAAGTGAAATTCGACACAAACAAGTGGTTAGAAAACAGCAACGTGATAGACCAGTGTGTGCTGACCAGACTGAGGATTCTTCACTACTAGAGATGGGAAAAACAGTTCATTTTAACGAACCGTTCAGTGATGCAGAGTTCTGTTGAAAGAACTAGTTCTCCAGAGCCGTTCGTTCGTTCTTTTCATAGTTGGTTTGTTTGTTCAAACACTGAACGAGAACTCACTTTTGTAAGCTTAAGCGAGGAAAAAAAGGTCCCTCGAAATAGAACTGAGGTTTCGTGACGAAACTTTCTTATTAGTACCGTTCTTTAAAAAAGGTTGAGCGAGCTTAAAAAACAAAAAAAAAGATCCCTCGACTTTGAACTGAGGAACTACCGTTCTCGAAAAAAGAACTACACAGAAAGAAAAGATGAAACTTACACGACATGTAAACCGATAGTACTATGAAATAGAGTTGAAAAGAAAATCTGATTTAAGGTAGCGCTTCGCCGTGGTCACGGGAGTTCGCTGTCTATCCCGGGGTTTCACGCACTTTACCCAAAATTGTGAGAAAACGGTAAAGAAAACGGAAATTCCAAGAACATACGATTCTAGATAATTAATTTTTCTATCGATTCGTATATAAACTGTGCCTGATAAACGTTTTTATCGAAAGATTTCGTGCGAGTTTTAAAAATAAATGAGTTTTTCCTTATCCTTTCGCACGCACACAATGTCAACGCATGCAAAATCGCACGAAATCTCGCGAAAGAAAAGCTTTCTTACTAATATTTTTCGCCAAATGCATAGTAAAATCATTTACCTTCAATCGTATGTTTTTGATTTTTCGTGAATCGGGTTAGTATTGGAGAAATTTGCAATTTAGAGTGAAATTTCGGCGACAAAGCAAGAGGAAGCAGTGAGTTGTCTCGCTTCGACTTGACCACGGCGAAGCGCTACCTTAAAACCATGATTGATGTAAATTTACATTAAAATTCATTTAGTTTTTCATTGAACAAGACTGTATTTTTACAAACCGCTTCGTTTTGTAATGTAAATTTCCATTCAATTACCTGCTCCAAATATGTGCATGAAAATAAATGTAAAATCACAAAATATTTTTATCTGTGTATAACTCGTTCATTCTTTCAAAAGAACTAGTTCTTTTAAACCGTTCGCGAACGAATTGCCCATCTCTAGTCACTACACAACTAGAACGGTATTGCTGCACTACCGGCTGTGCAAATTGAATATTTTTTTAAATAAATTTGAATTCAATGACATTCGTTTAATCTTTCGATCGCTCTTATCATAGAATAGCTAAAATTTTTATCAAGCGCAGCACCGTCTTTTACCAATACCAGTAGCAGACATCCGTAGCCGTTTCGATTTCTTAATAGCTTGTACGAAATAGAACAAAGCACGCATCGTTCGTTTTGTGTTTTCTTCTTCTTTCGGTGTTGTACATATTGTCAATCTACATGGCGATTTGAAAACGTTGACACTCATCGCCCTATAACTGCTGAACCGGATGAAATTTTACAGTAGCTTTAAAGATAATATGAGCTTTAATTCAAATCAAGATTTGTGGAAATCGGTTCAAGCATCGCAGAGAAATCGAAGTGAGTTCTATTTTTGGAGTTTTTTTTCACCACTTCCGGTGCTTCCGGAACAGGAAAAGGGGTAGCAATAGTGCCGAATTAAGTTTTTATGCCTACAAACTAACGAGCTCGGCAAACTAGAAGATTTTACCAGACAGTTTTATGGGATTTGTTCCTGTTTTTGACCATCATTCGTGTTAAAATACTAATGAGATTGGTAGTTTTCCACTTATCACGCTGTAGTTCCGGAACCGGAAGTCGTATCCGAATAAAAAAACAAAGCACACAGACATTTGCTCAGTTCGTCGAGCTGAGTCGAATGGTATATGCCATACGGCCCTCCGGGCATTGGTTAAAAAGTAGGTTTTCACAGTGATTGCATGCCTTTCTATATGAGAAAGGCAAAAATTATATTTCAACACATATCTTAACCAGTAAACAAAAATAATACAAAAACGACCTGGTTAATATAGCAGATATAGATTCTTTTTCAAAAGAACAACTGACAACAAAATAAAATCAAATATTTCGGACTTACTACCCAGATGTTATCAAAAAAATGTCCAACCCGTGGCGATCCTTCATCACATCAGGAATCGAATCCGATATCTTTATCAGTATCAGAAAATAACTCACCTGGCCCTTCCCACCGCACCAGTTCATCGCTACAAACATCAGCTACGATATAATAACGAAATTGCGGATGAGCAGAGCCAAGTCCTGTTTCATCAACAACTGCCGATCCCAATTAGTTTGCTAAATCTATTACTCAAATTATTAATCAAATTGTAAATTTTAAAATCAATCTTGAACTCGGTCGTGCGCAGGAAACGACCCTACTGAGTTAAGATGGAACAATTTTAACTTTGAACAAATTGGAATTATGTCAAGTCACGGTAGAAACTTCTTTGAACGGTTAAACCCGCTGCCTTCATTAAAACTCAACTAAGGAGTGAGTATGGAACAGAAGCTTGGTACAACTCTTTCTTAAACTATCTGAGCGAGAGGATCAACTAGGATGAATAATTTCTGAACTCCGTGCGCAAATCAAGTGATTATTACAACGAACGTTAGAAATCTTCAAAACTGAAGAACTATCGTCAGATTGCCAAGAAGGGATTTTCGGAGTAGTGACTACGAGAACACTCTTTCAAGAAATGCTTAACTTTATTCCATTTTCTTGGGTTTTTATACAAGTTTTCAGCTTACATATCTAATAACAAATTCTACAAATCGTATAGGATGAAATGAGAAGGAATTGACCCTCTTGCTGATATACCCTATGCTCAAAACATTACCTGCGCCGGAATGGCTGGACTATTCGATCGGTTCTTTATCTTTCATTTATTTAGGTTATCCTGCTTTATCTGGTGGTAAGAAAATTCTTCTGATTCGTTACATTTCCCCTTCCGTAAATCTACCTACTCGATTAACCTTTTCTTAGAATTCTATTACATAATTGTTTTAAAGAATTAATTTTTAAAATTTAAGTGCTATATTTTCTAAACCGATCACTTATTTCAAACTTATAGTCTCGGATATATACGTCCAGAAGTAACCGGTGTAACTGATTCTTCGACGATTATTGCTGTCTCCTGGATGTCTCTTGTGGTGTTATTAGTAGATGCCTCATCCTTTGGGTCAACAGAGTTGACCCTCATTTGTCGTAGTTAGCGAATTTCAAAAGGACGCCAGTAGTTGCCATCCGAATCCATATATATCGTACATGAATCTTCCATGCACGATTGTGTCGATGACGAATTTCATTAATCGACCAATCATGTATAATCCAATTGCAGTTGAAGGGATGTCGTAAACACCACTTTGCATCAGATTTGGTAGTGGTGTATAAGCCCAAGGAATCTCTTGAAAACACCGAAATTCTAATCGTGGAGTCACATACACTGGTTTGCATTCACGGATTGTTTCTTGCTAACGTTAGTTTGGTTCCCATGAGTGCCTTATCCAATTTGCACATTTCGGTCATTACTGAATTGTAGACGTCATCCAAATTTTACCTGATAGCTCCATAACCAATATCCTTAGATGATCAGTCTTGAAACCAATATGCCCACATATCTGTGTTTTCTCTTTAGTTTTAATCGAGAATAAATGTTTTTTCCGAAATTGTGCTGTATACTATAATTTCTCCCATGGAATTAATTTGATTATTTTTTGTTTTATTAACCAATCCTTCGAATATTACTTCAAATTCACTGTCTTCTCATCGTCGATTCATATCAGCATCCCATGTTAGATATCCTTCCTCAGCGTCCAAGCATCGTCCATGAGCAAAAGAACAAGTTATAAAATTTGGTTCTGTAGATTCCTCCATCACAAGAACTTGCAAATACTCTTCCTATTATCAATTCTTCTCCTAGTTGTACTGTTTAATTGCAGCTCTTGGATTAATACATTATCGGCTACTGTCACGGTTCCACTGATATGAGCCTTTCTGCATTCTTCAGAAGTGAATTCCTTTACTATGTAAGCAAATCCATGTTGATAATCAGAAGTGTCGGAATGCATCCCATAATGTCGAATACATCTCTTTATAATAACCTTGCATTGAAACACCTTTGTTTCAATTTTTGATACTCTATATAGCATTAGTTTTATGTTTTTGAATGATAAACCATCTTATTTCACCATAGAAATTCCCCTTATTTATAACCTTATTTCCGTATTCTATGCCATTATGTTTACCTCCCTTGTGTAATGTACTCTTCTTTTTTTCTAAACGCATTGAAACTTTTACCCAGTTCATTTTAATTTGTAGCATTATAGCTTCCTCCCAAGAACACATTTTCTCACATCTATAATCTTCCTCTTCAATTTAACATTTTTATCCCTCTGACCAGCTCGGTATTGCTCTTAACAGTTTTAACACTCCTAATACCAAGCCTAAAAAAGTTACGCGAAGCACCAAGCCTAAAAAAAGTTGGAACGGTAACTTTGAGCTACCATAGCTCAGTTGTTACTTGACCAATTTCGATAAATTTTACACCCTCGAATTTGTGAAGTGTGTAGATTATTTTAATTATATTATTATTGACGATCGTTTAGGAAAAACTAATGAAAATCTGATTTTTCCCGTTCCAAGTTTTTTTTTTCAAGCTTAAAATGTGCCCTATCTGTATTCATGCGGCATCTACATCGCGAATCGGATATTGAGAACTTCAACTTTACCGAGTCATAACTTTATTGTTAGTCAACCGATCTTCAAAATTTATTAATAATCTGAAAGGTACTACTTCCAGAAATAAAATGCACTAAAAGAAACGAAAAATAGGGTTGTCTACCCAAAGCTATAATGAAAACTGTAGATAGATGAAATAAGAAAAAGTGAGACTTTTTATAATGATCGTAAATATCTCGAAAATCAAATGACCTATATATATTTACACATCATTCGATTTTTAGTGATACCAGCTACAATTTTCGCTCAACTACCATTCCTGCACAATCAAAAGAAAACATTAAAAAATCGATAAATTTAAAAATATATCTGAATTTTTCTTTTCTTTTTGACATGTTTGTGTAAACAACTCAAATAAATAAGTGATGACAAACGATCTAAACAATTTTTATGCATAACCCAAATGCAATTGATAACTACTAAAATTCTGATTCTGTTTTAGGTTTGCCGTAGAATCTCAAAAAATAGGTAAAAGATCGGAAATTTTAAAATTTCCGAGTTATATTGCATTGCACAGTGGTCCGGATCCACATTTTAGGGGGACAAAAACATTTGTGGCTTAACCTTATACTTTAGAGCTATGTCTTCAAAACAAATGATCAGTGAAGATAAGCCATATGTCGATGTACATGGTATTAGGGTGGCTCTTGTTATTAAGGTGATCCAAAACTTATTTTCCGGATGTATTGAGATAGAGGACTGCATTTTTCGGCAAAATTGTAGATAAACTTATATCGTGCAGCTTTGCTGAGGACACCATAGTAGTATCTGCAACGGTTTTAGTGCTACAGCTATTTTTGAAGAGCAACTCAGGGTGCTGCTCACAAAATCAGATTTTTTGCTATAGCATTTATATTTTTCTCTTTTCTAATAGGTATCTTTGAACATCTTTTAGAGTTTGTTAAAACCAATTTTTCAATGACTGGCGCATTCAGGTAGCGTTTTCTGAACCGAAGTTATGAGAAAAACTAGTTAAAAACAGGTTATTTTTAAACTGCTATATCTAACATTGCGGCAAACGAAAAAAAGTCCGTTTTTTGTATTTGACAGAAAATATTTTCGAGCATGTTCATGAAAAAAGTCGGAGGAGATATTGTTTTAAATTTTTTAAATTATGTTCAAACATTCGGTTTTTTCATTGAAAAATACTCGTATCATGTAAGTCTTTTATTAGCTATATATGAAAATAAGGTATTTTTGTCTTCTAAAGTGTTAAATTAATTCAAGTGCATATTCGGAAAGAAATCGTTCTGCATTCTTCTGGGAATGCAGAATGGTGTCGCTTTTGTAAAATCTCTAAGGCCTCTCCGTGGTTGGAGGTTTTATCAAGCGTGCATTTTGGCACCTCCAGATCGTTCAGCATCCTTTCGGGGATGCAGGATGATTTATTTCTTTATGTTTTGTGCTGATAGGGCTGAAAAGTCACCACTTGTGGCAGAACACCCAATTTAAATCTTAATAATTTAATTTTAACTCATATTCCAACAAATAGTTGTTTAAAAAAAATGTTTTGTGCTGTTTTCCCACCACACCCAATTCCCTTTTCCCTTCCATGTTCCTTTTATCCTTCCCTTCCCATCAGGAAGTTGATGAGGCAAGGCACAAATCTCCAAAAAACTAGGGTAACATGCCACTTGAACCAATTAGTTCTGATAACATAGGTGTAGGGCAGTCACGTACCCAGAGGGGGGGCAAAACAGACATATAATTATTTAAAAGGTCTAAGACATGTGTTGCAGAAATAACAAGCCAGTAAACGCAAAGAAACGTAACACAATAACAGTTCCAGTGTAAAAGTTTAAAGTGTCTGTTAAAAACACCCGTAAAGGGCACACCGAGAATTCGATACATAAGCAATCTTCAGTAACATTATTTTTTAATCTTTGGGCTCCTCCCGAAATGAAATCCTGGGTACGGGCCTGGTGTAGGGTTTCATTCAGTAAAAAGCATTCAAACGAAGAGGTTGTTTTTCGAGACGAAGACAACTGTAAGCTGCAAATAGATTGGTTGGTTGGTGCTAATCGCAAAAGCTGCTGCAAAGCCATTATTCGGGGCGATTTCAGTTTCATAAGTACCTGAAACAGTGGAACTCACTTCACTGACAAAGATGGCCTAACCGATATGAGAACTATTTCAGTTTGTAGGTTACACTAGTTCATGCACTAGCTCTCACGTTTTTCAAAAATCAAACAAAATGTTTGAAGAATACATTGTTTATATGAGAATAAGAGAAATATGAGATTACACAACTAGGTGGATAAAAACAAGTTTTACTTAATTTCGTGTAATTTTTTGTGCTAAACTCGGAATTCTACTTTTTCTGAATTGTTTACTAATAGAAAATTCAAATAATTTTAAAATTCCTATACATTCCGAAATAATTCTAAGTTTGCGATATTTAAATTTTAATATTCTATCGATTATAATTGATGTCGTTTAGGATAGCGGAAAATTTAAGATATATGTTTTTGTTTTTAATTGCTTGTAAAACAAAAATCAAACAACAATTTCTTTAAATTGTAGTTGACTCCTTTTGCCATGGGTTAGTATATGGAATTCATATAATCTTACGTTCTATTTTTTATTGTAGAAAGTCATTGAAATAATTTAAAAGTCTCTTTGAAACAGATGAATTCAACACGGATTCCCATATTTTCACTTTGATTTGCAGAAACGTTGGAACGCAATATATATGTCAGAAATTTTGAAATTTCCGATCTTATACCGATTTTTTTAGAATCTACGGCAAACCTAAAACAAAATCAGAATTTTAGTAGTTATCAATTGCGTTTGGGTTGTTCATAAAAATTGTTTAGATCTTTTGTTAAGTACAAAAACATAACTATTTTTAGAGTTTTAGGATATTTACTAAAATTTTTAAAATTTTCAGTGAGATCCAGGTTTCAGTTTTATTTTGTAAATTTTGTTCATAATAAATTTCTTAATAAAATTATAAAAAAAATATGTGTCATGAAATTTAAAAGTTTTGATTTGATTTTGTTTGCTAAATTTTCCCAATAATAGAAATTCTCTGTATTTGTACCAAATTTCTTGAGATTCTTTGAACGGATATAAAATTTTGATCATCAATACATTGTTTCTATTAATGATTCCAATATTTTGAATCAAAAAAAAGTACATGTCATCGCTTTAATTTTTGAGTTATATACAAACATGTGAAAAAAATAAAAAATTCATATATATTTATAAATTTATCGATTTTTTAATGTTTTCTTTTGATTGTGCAGGAATGGTAGTTGAGCGAAAATTGTAGCTGATATCACCAGCAATCGAATGATGTGTAAAAATATATAGGTCATCGCTTTGAATTTCGAGATATTTACGATCATTGTAAAAAGTCTCCTTTTCTTAGGTCATCTATCTACAGTTTTCATTATAACTTTGGGTAGTCAACCCTATTTTGCGTTTTTTTCAGTTCATTTTTCCAATGGAGAAAAAATTTTAAAGATCGGTTGGCTAACAACAAAGTTATGACTCGGTAAATGTGAAGTATTCAATATTTTCTATGAGACGTTTATGCCAAAGGAAAGAAAATTGCAAAGCAGATAGAGCATATTGGACGCGTGAAAAAAGCTTGGAACAGGGAAAATAAAATTTTCATCGGTTTTTCTTTACCAATCATCTCCTACAAAGTTTTTGAATCAATCTACGAACTTCACAAAATTCGAGGGTGTAAAATTTATTGAGCTTCGTTGAAAAACAGCTAAGCTATGACAGCTCAAAGTTACCGTTCCAATTTTTTTGAGGCTTGGTATTCGGAGTGTTAATATCCTTCTGCTCGACTTCATTTTTTTCTCGTGTTCGAATTGATTCATTTCGACTTTCATCTTACATATTTCGCTGATATTTTTTCCTTCTTGGGATATTTTTCTTGTTGTATGATGTTTGCTGTTAATTTCTGTTGTAACTGTATCCTATTTTTCTTTATTTCAATTACTCTTAGGATTTCAGTTTCCCTTATATTTTTAATATTATTTCTTTTTATTTAGTTTTCCGATGAAACTCTTAATACAATATGTATATTTTCGTGTATTACTGCTTGTATTCATTTTGAATCTTTTTATTGCTTTTCTAATGTTTTTTTGATAATTTCTTAATTATCTCAATATTCTGTGATGAAATTCAGTTTCTCAATCGGTTATTGTGAACCTTTTCTAATCTATCAATTTTTGCCTTTCTCATATAGAAAGGTTATGCAATCACTGTGAAAACCGACTTTTGAACCAAGGCCATATACGAGTTTCATATACCTTTCGACTCAGTTCGTCGAGTACGCAAAATGTCTTTGTTTGTGTGTATGTGCGTATGTGTGTATGTAACGTTTTTTTTGCACTAACTTTTCTCGGAGTTGGCTGAACCGATTTTCACAAACTTAGATTCAAATGGAAGGTCTTATGGTCCCATACAAAATTCCTGAATATTATTTGGATCCGACTTCCGCTTCCGGAATTATGGGGTAAAATGTGCAAAAAAATGTGAAAATAAGTGCACTAACTTTTCTCAGAGATGGCTGAACCGATTTCCACAAACTTAGATTCAAACCCGTAAAAAAAGTTCTAAATCGACCTCAAATCTTCTCCAATCAATAGTTTTTATCAGTAGACGGTCAAACAAACTGATTTCGATTATTCTTTTAAGAATCGAAGAAAATTATTTCAAAGAATACCACAGTATTATATGATAGTATGATTGATATGAGAAAGGCATCATTACACCACTAAGTCGATTAAAGCAGGTTTTTATAGTTGTCTTTTGTCCTACGCCTGTGGGATTGGCTTTTACTAGCACTAAGTCTCTCCACATTGGTTGCCATTCGTTGAAGTTTTGATAATACAATTCTTTGGGCTTTTGTTTAGACGCAATTAGATTCTCCCGGGCTTAATGATGTCGTTTAAAGTCGTTTAAATGTAGATCGCATTTCATTGACGTAGTCCTCATAGTAGAGACCATCATTATCGTATTTGTAAACGGAGTTTGGAATGTTCGCCCGTCTTCCGTATAATAATTCAAACGGTGTATAACCCGTTGAGGAATTTACAGTTGTATTATATTCGAAACTGAAGAATGGGAGTAATTGATCCCATGTTTTCGGTTCGTTACCTACGTATTGTCATAAATAGGTTTTCAATTCCCTATTCGATCGTTCCACCAAGTTTGCTTGTGGTTGATATGAACTTGCAGTTTTTTGTTAATTTTTAAAATTTTACATACATTTTTCATAAGAGAACTTACAAAGTTGGTTCCATTATCGGGTACTAATTCGGCGGGTGTCCCATATTTACAAATATAATTATTTACGAAAGTTTGCGCGACCGTGGCACTCTCTTGAATTTCCATCGGTGCTACAATTAAATATCTAGTCAGATCGTCTTGCATAACAAGTCCGTATCTGTTACCCCATTCTGACTCAGGTAATACCACTATGTCCATATACAATTTCTCGAATGTTTCGGACGATGTCGTGGTAATTCTCATTGGAATTTTGTTCGATAGACCGATTTTTTTTCTGGCACGAGTTACATTGTTTAACATAATTTTCAATATCTTTTCTCATATTAGTCCAATGGAATAGCGGACTCATTCTCTTCAACATTCGTTTACTTCCAACATGTCCACCTAGAGAAGCCTCGTGGAATTCTTTCAATACAGTTTCGCGGTCTTTTTCTGGCACCCACATCCTGTCTTTTTCCGGTGCGTATAGTGTGAAAATTTTATTAAATTTCTCGGCAGTAAATCTCAACACATTTGCCTCAGGGGTTTGCTGGTTGTTTCGAAAAGAAATAATTTGAATGTTCTTTGCATTTTCATGTCTTTAGGGCAGTTAGTGAATGCATCTACTAACCCATCTACTAGAATTCTTGTATCGATTATTGATCTACTCGAGCCACTTAGCACCAATCCCCATCTTTTACGATCTGGAATTGAAAATACTCTTCCATTCAGATAGTCCTTCAAACCGTGTGGTAGGTCTATGAAAGTACCGTCAAATTCGCTTTCACTAGCTTTATGTTTGTCAAATTTCAGTCGATCAAATTTGATGTCATTATTATTCATACTTATTTCATATTCTTCGAAATACAAGAGTGCTCCCAAATCTTCCTTTTCGTCCCCAAAGTCTATGTTTTCTAATCCGTCCATGTGCGGATTCCAATCTAATTTTTGTTTGTTTTTAAAAAGCGTAAATCGTCCAGACTCATCTGTGAGCTGTCTGGCGGGGTCTGTTTTACCTTCCGCGTTCTTCCGCTTTGCAAGTTCATGTTTTTATGCTTGCTGCTGTTGACGCTTTTGTTGTCTAGTGACTATTGAAATAGGGTGTAAGGACTCGGCCTGCTCGGGCAATCTAGATAAAAAGTCTGCCACAACATTGTCTTTCCCTTGTTTATAGCGAATGTCCATTTTCAACCCTTGTAGTTTCAGACGCGTTAGCGTAGGCGAAGTTTTTCTAAATTGAAAAATATTGAAATCAGCGGTCGGTGATCAGTATATACAATAAATATCTGATTATAAATAAAATGTTTAAAACGGTTTACTGCCCATCCGATGGCTAACAATTCTTTTTCAATCGTATGGTACATTCTTTCAGCATCTACTAAACCTCTGCTCGCATATGAAATGGGCCTATCGATCGATTTTTCATTAGGGAGTACTGCTCCAATAGCGTACTCGCTCGCATCTGTCGTGATCACGAACTTATTTTCATAGTTCGGTCTAAGTAACAGCGTGTCAGAAGTTAAAAAATTTCGCAATTTCTCAACAGATTTTTGACCCTTGTTTTGTCAAAGTAAACTTAACATTTTTACGCAAGAGATCGTTCAATGGTTTACGTTTCTCTGCTATGTGAGGTATGAATTTTCCATAGAAATTTACTGTGCCTAAGAATGACCGGACACCTTTGACTGTTTTTGGTGCCGCCATCTCTTTTATTGTTTTTATATTGTCCGCCATAGGACGAATTCCTTCTTTGTCAATTACGTGTCCAAAATACTTAATTTCATTTTTCAAAATTTGGCAAAATTTCTTCATTAATAAGCCTCTTCGAAGCTTCTGGAAATCTGTATTGCCGTTTATTGATCGGCACATTTGAAGTGGTCTCAATCTCGTGCACTGCCGCATCGGTGATAGTTAATTTGTCCCCCTTTAGATAGAACACATCGCTATATGATGCCATAATATTCTATATATCCATAAAATTTGCTCTTTTTAAATGGTTTATATTTAGTGATTTTAATACTTTATCCGTTCGGTCTCGACCAGTTATTTGACCGTATCGTTTATTTTCCGTAAGAATTACGTCTTGATTTGTATCTAAATCAAGGAAACATTTGTCTTCCTCGTCACACTCTCTGTCAATAAAATCTTTTTCTTTTTCATTAGTAATATTAGTTCCACAACGTGTAAGCATACTATCTGAACGATCGTCGATTTTGTATATATCATAGTTGTTCTGTTACGGTGCGTTAATGTTATTATTTTTGTTCACTTTTTGGTTCATTTGATATTTACTATGCTTTGCTAAACTTCCCTCGAAGACTTCAGCATAAACGATAATTACTTCATTTTTGCCATTCTCTGCATAAGTTTCAATATGTTTTTCGGTTGTCCTATTTCTACTTGGAATTTTTTTTTTGTCCTATTTCTACTTGGTTGTCCTATTTCTACTTGGAATATGATTCTGTTTTTGGTTCAAAGGTGAGAAAGGTGAGGTATTTCCGTACGCATTTTTAACCTTCGTCATTGTGTATGCTAGTCACATACTTATTCATAAATGTCATTCCCAAAATACCCCCTGGAGTCAAATTCTCCACTACGTCAAAATTGGAAAATTCTTCCTGCGATGACGAAGTTTAGTTCTATCATTGTGATAATATTCGCTGCGTAAGCTTCGGTTGTGTTTATGAGAATTGTCGATTTGTTCCCCTGGATAACATTTATATTTATTGTTTGTCCAGAGTTTTGTCCGTATATGTATATGTCCATCAGTTCATCCCATGTGTATACAAACTCTTCCAATTCTTCTTTGGGAGTTTTTCTTTAACACGCCTTGTAGCGATCTAGCCCGTGTTTGCTCAAATATACCGTGCATTGGCATTTTTGTTTATTATTGAGCCTGCCCAACACGGTCCTCTCAAATTTGTCATGCCCGCCGTGTGCACAAACCAAACTGTCTTTGTTAATTCCGCTATAAGGGTCGACGGCATAGGCTGCAACAACACACCGTACCATACTTGTTGTTTAACGTTATTGTTTACCGTACGCGACTCAAAGTCAATGTCGGTTTATTATTATTGTCTTATATCGCTTCTTTTCCCCGTACTCTGTTTTTATTTCGGTTGCCAGATTTCTAGACGCAAATATGGCTGCGATTGTTTTGGTGTGTTGCCTAGCAACGCATTTTGCTATAGGCTCCGCCCATACGGGTTGGTTCTCCACCTTTTCAAATATATACTTCGTGGCATGCACTGATCAATGCGTCTTTAGTATTTTCGAAAGAAAGGTGCTGCGGACCATCTATGGTGGAGTGTAGATGGAAGACGGAACGTACAGACATCATTTGAATCACGAATTACAATGGCTGACGGGAATCCAGGGAAATGGCTCTTGAATCTGATGCAATAGGCACGAAAAAAGAGAAGCACAACGAGCAAGGTAGATCGATCAAGTGGAGGGGGATTTACAAGATGTACAGGTCGGCTGACGAAGAGCGACCATAGATTGAGCTACATGGAGGCGTTTGCTTGATACAGCAAAGAACACCAAATGACTAGGCTAAACTAAGATATTTCTTTTTATTTCACTTTCTTCCTATCTTTCATTTTCTCAAAAGAATTTTTCAGAAAGTATAAAGACACTCGAAAGTTCGTGCCATTTCGCAATAATTGTGATTCCTACAATTTGTATTGCGGCGTTCTGCTGTTTACACTTTTCTCTTACAGCTTGTGTTACCATTAATTTGTTTCCGTAGGATTATTTTAAAATGCATGGCATTTAGCAAAACAATGTTCAAATATTATGCACATGTAGTGAACAAAACATGGATTGTCACTGAAAAAATTAGCAAAACATAAGGAGTAAGCGAGAAAACCTTGTACATGTGCTGTTCAGCCATAGCAAAAAAAAAATCGGAGAATAGTAACAGAAGTTTCAGCTCGAGATGTGGGCAAAAACGGTGACACTTCGAAGTCAGATATCATTATATTCATTAAATCTTCAAACCTATAAGAAGCAAAAGCAATCCGAAACTAGAAGCACCGAGAACCCAAAGCTCGAAAGCTGTGCGATACGATACTTGCTGAGAATTCGATCTGTATAATCGAGGACACCAAAATCTACGTGAAACGATGCAAGCAAGGTCCGAGATCTCGGTTCAAGGCGAAAAATATGATAATGAAGATATTCTCTAGCAAGCTATTTGTGCAACCCTTCATCACAACTGCTTTGATGAAGATCGAAATATAAACCAACCAATGTTTATAAGAACGGGTAGAACCAATGACTGAAAGCCATAGGGATCTTATTGCTTTCTGATTATGCGAAATAAACAGCAGAATAGTGTACCACCAAAACTTTTACATTTGTTCCTAAAACATGATCCCATCAATTTAGAATTTTGTGATGTGATGTATCTTGCTTGCGAAATGATACCATTTTCACCAACATCAGTGACCACTTTCTAATTGTGTCTACTATAAAATTGCACATGTAGAGGCAAAAACAGCTTTTTGTTAAGAAAGTTGTCGATTACAACAAACTCGAGAGAGATTTCAATGAGTTCATTAATAATATAGCAATAGTAGATAATGTTGAACAATGTTTCTCCAATATTATATCCACTTACAACTTCATTCCATTGCAGTTCACCAAATAATACACAAAACTCATCAACATGAAAAACCATCACTGGACCTACCTTGGTTGTCTTACGATTTATGGAAACTGTTACAGATAAAATCTAACTACCTAAGTACGTAAACATTCGGGTGATTTACACGTAACTTAAGCACGTAACTGTTAGTAAGGTCGATAAACTGAAAAGATCAAGCAAAAAGTTATATTATGCTAATTTGCTTAACACAACTTGTCACTCTAAACTGCCGGAAAACCTTAATGCAGTATGGGTCGAGTAAGGGAAACAGAAAAAATCAAACTAGCTGCAGATGGAATACATACGTCAAATGACCAGGAAGTAGGTGAAGTTTTCAACAAATACTTCTCAAGCATTGGTAGTACTCTAGCGACCAGTATCCCGAACACTAATATCGATCCCGTTAGCAATATACCTTGCAATTATAACTTTATATATCTAAGGCCAGCTACAGTGAAAAAAAAACATTCCTTCAATAAATGAGTTTAATAGCAAAAAAAGCTGCTGGTCCTGATAATATATCGGTGGAAACATTGAAAAGCAATTCTACATCATTCGATTCAATTTTATCTCAAGCCTTAAACAAAATTCTGATTAGCGGAATTTATCCTGAATGTCTCAAAGTTGCCAGAGTTGTTCCAATTTTTAAGCCGAGAAATCCTCACGATCCATGAAATTACCGTCCAATTTCAACTCTATCAGTGTTCGCAAAATTTCAGAGAGACTTCTTATTACCAGGCTGATTTATTTTTTCAATTCCAATAACATCCTGTACATCTTCAATATGGGTTTCGGCATGGTTGCAATACTACAACAGCAATAGTTGAGCTCATGGATAGTATCATTAAGGAGATCGATTCTAAACAGATTGTTGGGTCGTTGTTCTTGGATCTAAGGAAAGCTTTCGATACCCTGCACCACAACATTCTCCTGCAGAAACTGAATCGATACGGAAGCAGAGGAATTGCCAATGACATCTTTCGCAGGAAATCCTTGATCAGCTTCTACTTTGCATGTATCCACTCTCATATATAATACTTATTGATTATTGTATAAGGTCATGCTTCGAAATCCAAACTAAAAAGAATTCAAGTATTGCAGAATCGCTGCCTAAAAACTATATACAACCATTCATATCTTCATCCAACATTGCAACTTTATTCCGATTCTTCAAACTGTATCTTATCTTAACGAAAAAATAAATAATGTTATAGTACTTTTTTGTGGTTTTATATACTCAACCGAGGAAAACTTCCATAATCCTTTGGAAACGTTTGAATGGTTCTAAAATAATCATTTTTCGGAATTTATCCAATGTTTACAACTGTTGAGTACTTTTTGCCATCATTTATTTATCTACACCAGAACCAAAATCCTATACCAGGGCTCAGGAACTGGAACTGAATTCAAGAAACAAGAACGAAATATGGACTAGGCTCCAAATCCAGTTCAGAAGGCAGATATAGAATTTTGATCAATAATTTAGTTCCAGAATTATGAAACTGAACGTTCTAGAACTGAATTTTAACTCGAGCTCCGAAACTGAATAAAAAAAAAACTGGATTAAGTTCCAAAATCTAGCTCCAGAATCCACGTTCCGAACTAAGTTCCAGCATGCAAGTCAATTCGGAAACTGAATTTAGAAGAAAATCAATTCGGAAACTGAATTTAGAAATCAAATTCAGAAAATGAATTCAGGAGTCAAATTATGAAGCGGAATTTAGGAATTAAGTCCTGATTTAGATGTCAGTTCTTAAACTCAGATCAGGGCTAAAATCTAACATCTAGTTCCAGATTCCCGTTCTAGAATTCACATCCTGAATTTTGTTTCAATTTTCTGAAGTTAATTTCGAATATAAAAAGTTACTAAATGCAGTTCCAAAATTTAATCAAGAAATCAGTTCCAGAATATTACTCAGCTCCAGTTTTAATTTCTGAATCTGTAACTAATTTCTGAAACTGAATTCCGAAGCAATGTCTTGAACCTGAAATTAAGTTCAGGATTCAAATGGACAAAAATCTAGGCTCTGATTTAAATTCCAAGATTAGAACTAGAACTTTGTTCCAGGATACAAACCAAATTCAATTCCGTTGCTGGTGCTGTTGATGGAAGGTCCTCACCACGACGTCAGTTCCGTGTAAAGTACAAAAATAAATGATCGAAACTGATATGTGCCTGACTACTTCAAAACTGTCGTTGCGGGTACGGCGAAGGAATGCAAGCGTGATGAGTTCTTCTTGTCGTTTTCAAAAATGTGAGAAAAGTATATTATGAGTTATTCATGGTTATGTCATACTGTAGAAAATTTAATTATAAATTGATGTTCATATTTCTGATGACATGGAGAGAGAATTATGTTGTTGCGTTAAGTACAACTCGAAATATTCACGATTATGTTCTGCCACAAGGCGAATTTGGAAAAGAGTAAAATAAAGCCTCTGTCTTCTCAAAGAGAAAAATTATTGATTCAGCGTAAACATCAATGTACCAATAGCTAACGAATTTGTAGGGCCGTACCAAGTGGGATTTGCGGGACAACAGATCACATATTCGCAAAAGAAGTTCGCATCATCCATCCATTGACTTCACAACACAATCGATCGAGAACAGATACTGCAAGATAATTCTCTTGTCTCTTGTTCAATATTGTTTTGGAATATGTTATTCGGAAAAGAAGGAAGGTGTGATTCCAAAAGTCCGAACAGCTTTCTGGCATCGTTGACGATGTTGATATTGTGACATGTAACCTTGAGAAGATGATGGAAACATACAACTAAGCTGAAAACCGAAGCTAAGTGTATCAGACTGTGTCATAAATGTGTCAAAAAAAATACACTAGAGGAAGAAACTCTAGTGAAGAAACACTACGCCTCCCATCGCGAATATTGATAGACGGTGACGATATCGAGTTGGTTGACGAGTTCGTGTGTTTGGGTTCACTGGAGATCGCCGATAATAATACCGCAAGAGAAATCCAGAAGCACATTTTCTACAAAACTATGCTGGTAGAGAATCAATGCGTCTTTAGTGTTTTCTAAAGAAAGGTGCTGCAGACGTGTAGATGGAAGACGGAACGTACAGACATCATTTGAATCACGAATTACAATGGCTGACGGGAATCCAGGGAAATGGCTCTTGAATCTGATGCGGTAGGCACGA
This sequence comes from Malaya genurostris, assembly GCF_030247185.1. NCBI lineage: Eukaryota > Metazoa > Arthropoda > Insecta > Diptera > Culicidae > Malaya > Malaya genurostris. The sequence goes on from NC_080572.1 coordinate 145,155,546, forward strand.
AAAAAGAGAAGCACAACGAGCAAGGTAGATCAATCAAGTGGAGGGGGATTTACAAGACGTACAGGTCGGCTGACGAAGAGCGGCCATAGATTGAGCTGCATGGAGACGTTTGCTTGATACAGCAAAGAACACCAAATGACTAGGCTAAACTAAGATATTTCTTTTTATTTCACTTTCTTCCTATCTTTCATTTTCTCAAAAGAATTTTTCAGAAAGTATAAAGACACTCGAAAGTTCGTGCCATTTCGCAATAATTGTGATTTCTACAATTTGTATTGCGGCGCTCTGCTGTTTACACTTTACTCTCAAAGCTTGTGTTACCATTAATTTGTTTCCGTAGGATTATTTTAAAATGCATGACATTTAGCAAAACAATGTTCAAATATTATGCACATGTAGTGAACAAAACTTGGATTGTCACTGAAAAAATTAGCAAAACATAAGGAGTAAGCGAGAAAACCTTGTACATGTGCTGTTCAGCCATAGCAAAAAGAAAATCGGAGAATAGTAACAGAAGTTTCAGCTCGAGATGTGGGCAAAACTTTTACATATGTTCCTAAAACATGATCCCATCAATTTATAATTTTGGTCATATGCGAAAACTCTTAGCATCATAGGAAACTTTTATGAAATTTCACTTAATTTCTTGAGATTTTTTTGAAACAAAATCAAACAATATTTTTTCCTAAATAGTAGTTGATTTCTTTTGCAATGGGTTAGTATGTAAAATACTCATATTTTTAATTTCAGTTTCTTATTGTAGAATTTCCGTTTGTCTAAAAGAATTTCCGTTTTGTCTAAAAGCTAAAAATCTATTTGTGAAATTCAAATTATGAGTCTCTAGGAATTATAGTTTCTATTGATTGCAAACGATAGAAGTATGAAAACATAGTTTGACGCACTAAAACCTCAATTTACGCGAATTTAATTTACGCTCCTTTTTGTCGCGGTTTATTTGAAATTACGCGATGTTTTATTTAATTTACGCGAAATTTAATTTACGGAACCGCGACTTTACGCGTAAATTGACGTTCAAGTGTATACTGAAACGTTGAAGGCATAACAGAAATTTTAAAATTTCCGATCCTGCGCTGATATTTTTCTAGATTCAACGGAAATATGGGACAAATTCAAAATTGTAGTAGATATTAACACGTTGACTGCCACGACCATTCGTTTCCGAACGGAATATACGAGTTATCTCGAAGTTTGGCAGTCAACGTGTTAATTAAGTTTGTTTCATATGTACATAACATTATTTGAATCTTTGTGTCCATTCTTACAGTACAGCACAAAAATCGAAAATATATATATATATATATATATATATATATATATATATATATATATATATATATATATATATATATATATATATATATATATATATATATATATATATATATATATATATATATATATATATATATATATATATATATTATATAAATGGATGTAAGTTTGTATGTTTGTAACGCCATAACTTCAGAACTACTGAACGGATTGCCACCAAACTTAGCAGGTCATAAGGGTATTATAATGAGGGAGAGAGCGTAGTAAGTGTCCTTAACAGGAGGGGTCATGAAAAAATTTGCCTAATTTGACAAGAATCGATATTTTTTAAAGACCGTAGAAACATTTTGCGTATATTAGATACGGCTATATGGAAGGATGGATGTAGCAAGGGCCTTTAAAAAGGGGGGTGTAATGTTTGTAATGACATAACTCCGGAACTACTTAACGGATTGCTATCAAACCTGGCATATGTGCTTCTTGCTCTTCAGAGATGGTTATAAGAATATTTCCATGGGGGAGAGAGTGTAGCAAGTGCCATCATCAATCAAGTGTCATCATTGCTATCGAACCTGGCACATATACTTCTTGCTGTTCAGAGTTAGTTATAAGAATATTTTTATGGAGGAGGGAGCGTAGCAAGTGTTATCAACAGAAGGGTTATGAAAAAATGCATATAACTTGACGAAAATCGATATTTTTTGAAAACCTTAGAAACAGTTCGCATACACGGAGAACCCTTCGATCATAAAATTGCGATATCGCAGTTTTTGATTTTTGCGATAGTTGATTTAACTAATTTCTTTTTGATTCAACCAAAATGGTTTTTGATTTGCATATATTCAAGTAGTTGAAAAATATGTTGTTTTGAATGCTGTCAAATACCGGAGACAGTTGAAAGCAAAACAATAATCGCAATGCAAAATCAACAACTTTTCTAGTTGAAATCTGTTCGCGTCGCTTCAAAATGTCAATGAAAACAACATCGATGGTTAAAGCGTTTGGTGAAATTGTGTTCATTCGATTTGAAAAATTTATGATAACAAGTGTTTATCTAACAGCGGTGTTGTGTTAAAGTTAACCTTGTTTAAGATGAAAAAGATCTGGTGACAAATTAGAAAATGTTAATGAATGATCATCTCGTAATCTTTCAGGTATGCGCAAAAATTTTATACTTCAAATTCGATCATTGATTTACTTCCAGCAGACTGTTTTACTTCCAACTGTTTGATACCGATGATGATGTTCATGCATTAGCAATAAAACGCTTTTTGACATGAATTTAATTCATAAAATTAACAAGAGCGAAGGGTTTCAAACACACAGAGGCGCTGCGATTGAATGCACCTAAGCTCATATAAACTTCGTAAAATTATCAGTGCATAACTTTAGTTCAACCGTTTGAAGGCATCATCTTTCAATACTCATTTTTTCACTTTCAATACTCCTGTCTAAAACAAATAAAACCGATTAATTTTTGAACTAACAGAATTTTGTTTCAATAACAACACCAGTTCTTTCAACTAAAATATTTGTTGAAATTGAAAGGTATGTGTCCTCACTAATTGACAGCATTTTTTTTTTCAAACAGTTAAATTAGTTGTTTCAACCATCGTTTCTGCTAATAGAAAAACAAAAATGACAGTTTAATTAAAACAACAATCGATTAGTTGTACCAAATTTTAACCAATCGAATTCAGAAAATCAACTAATATTCTGGTTGAAATGGGATCGCGGGTGGTTCTGTGTACCTTATATATGATTATATGGGGGATGGATGTGGCAAGTGTCTTTAAAAAGGGGGTTTATTGTTAGAAATGGCATAACTCCGACATTATTTAACGGATTGCTATCAAACTTGGCATATGCTCTTCTTGCTCTTTAGAGATGGTTATAAATTTTGTTTAGGAGGAAGGGAGCGTAGCAAGTGTCCTTAACAAAGGGGGTTATTCAAAACATTATCTAATTTGACGAGAATCGGTACTTTTTGAATACCAAAGATACTTTTTACACAACTTAGATATGATTCAAGGGGAAGGGAGGGTGTAGCAAGTTCTCAAAAAAAGGAGTGTAATGTTTGTAACGGCATAACTCCGGAAATACTACACGAATTGTTGTAAGATGGCATAGGTATTCCTTGCTCTTTATAAATAGTTATAAAAGTATTTTTATAGGGGAGGAAGCGTAGCAAATATCATGAACAGGGGGAAGAAGAGTCATGAAAAATTATATATATATATATATATATATATATATATATATATATATATATATATATATATATATATATATATATATATATATATATATATATATATATATATATATATATATATATATATATATATATATATATATACATTGGTGTACAAAATTGAACACACTTTACCCTATAACTCCAGAACCGGAAGTCGGATCCGGATGAAATTCAGGAATTCCGTATGGGAAAGCAAGCTCTTTCATTTGAATCTAAGTTTGTGGAAATCGGTCAAACCATCGCTTAGAAAAGTGAGTGAGATCCATTTTGGTATATATGACCACTATTTCCGGAACTTCCGAAACCGGATACCGGGAACCAGGATAGCCGGAATAGGTTTGTTTAGTTGCCTATAGATAATGACTGTAGTTTTGAGACCAATTTTTTTTACGTTTTTTATTTCGCCGGTTTAAGTGACGGTGTACAATATTGAACACGCTTTACCCTATAACTCCGGAACCGGAAGTCGGATCCGGATGAAATTCAGGAATTCCGTATGGGATCGGAAGACCTTTCATTTGAATCTAAGTTTGTGGAAATCGGTCAAACCATCGCTGAGAAAAGTGAGTGAGATCCATTTTGGTATATATGACCACTATTTCCAGAACTTCCGGAACCGGATACCGGGAACCAGGATAGCCGAAATCGGTTTATGTAGTTGCCTACTGATAATGACTATCGATTTGTGTAGTTTTGAGACCAGTTTAGGAAATTTTTTAAGTTTTTTGTTTCGCCGGTTTAAGTGACGGTGTACAAAATTGAACACACTTTACCCTATAACTCCGGAACCGGAAGTCGGATCCGGATGAAATTCAGGAATTCCGTATGGGACCGGAAGATCTTTCATTTGAATCTAAGTTTATGGAAATCGGTCAAACCATCGCTTAGAAAAGTGAGTGAGATCCAGTGAATGAGTGAGTGTAGTTTTGAGACCAGTTTAGGAAATTTTTTACGTTTTTTGTTTCGCCGGTTTAAGTGACGGTGTACAATATTGAACACACTTTACCCTATAACTCCGGAACCGGAAGTCGGATCCGGATGAAATTCAGGAATTCCGTATGGGACCACGAGACCTTTCAGTTGAATCTATGTTTGTCAAAATTGGTTCAGCCATCTCCGAGAAAACCTAGTGAGATTATTTGACACTTACACACACATACACACACACACACAAAAACATTGCTCAGCTCGACGAACTGAGTCGAATGGTATATGCAATATATATATATATATATATATATATATATATATATATATATATATATATATATATATATATATATATATATATATATATATATATATATATATATATATATATATATATATATATATATATATATATATATATATATATATATATATATATATATATATATATATATATATATATATATATATATATATATATATATATATATATATATATATATATATATATATATATATATATATATATATATATATATATATATATATATATATTTGACGAGCCATGTTTTGGTATCGGCGGCACTTTTTTCATTAAAAAGTAGTGTTTCATCAACACACGAAATTCCTTTTTTTCCATTTTTTTTCACAATAACAAAAGTAGCTTCACTCAAAACGCAATATCTCACAAACTAATAATCAGACAGCTGTCAAATTTATACACGTATCTTTTGAAGGTTGGTACTAACTGAAAATGGTATGGATTTATTTCTAGTGGCGCCCTTTCATAGAAACGATACGAACTTTTCAGCCGATCTGTTATCTGCTATCTAATTTTGTTTCCTTTGGCATCAACGTCGCGACTAGAATATTGAAAACTCCAACTTTATCGAGTCATAACTTTGTTGTTAGTCAACCGATTTTCCAAATTTGTTCTCCATTGGAATGGTACTAGTTTCAGAAATAAAACGCACTAAAACAAACGAAAAATAGAGATGTGTACCTAAAGTCATAGAGAAAACTGTAGACAGAAGACCACAAAAAAGATAGGGGTTTTTACAATGGTCGTAAATATCTCTGAATTCAAAGCGATGACCTATATGTCCATCATTCGATTGCTAATCAAACCAGCCACAATTTGTGCTTAGCTAACGCTTTTGCGCCTTGAAAAAAAACCTGAAAATGTACAGTGTGAATGTAAATTTTGACAAATATTACAAAAAAAAATACATTTTTATTTATAGATTAGAAATAAGAGCAATGATATGTACATTTTTTTCTCTAAATTGTTAGAATCATTATCATAGAGATTGTTTTACTGAATAAAATTATATACTATCTCAAAGCGGAGATATATTGCACTAGCTAAATTACCCGGCGTTGCTCGGAAATATTTCGTGACAGCAAGCCCAAAAAAAATTCTAGAAATTGTACTGCCCATTGATATAATCTGATTGTTATGAAACACAACTTAGATATAATCTGATTGTTATGAAACACAACCCGATTGAACAATACTCCGTTCATGTTCAGATTTATTAGGAACATTTAAAATACATTTCTTTCTAAAAGTCTGTGTTCATAGCGTACCCGAAATAACGTTCCACGTTACATCCGATCTACATTACATGAGTTTTCTCAATTTACATAAAAATGCACCTTGATTGTATGATTTCATCAATTCAGATCAATGTTGAGAATACCTATTCCCCCTCCCTCTTGTGAATATTTTTGTGAACCTCACATTTTCCCTTACACTTTCCATGTTTGGGGCACTTGCTACACTCCCTCACCCTTAAAATAACCTTATAATCTATTTTGATTTAACTTCCTTTTTGTCGGTGAACTCACTACAGATCTCCTCCATTATTACCCTGAGTAGTGTAGAAAGTATTTGTCCTTTTCAAAAAATATCGATTCCCACCTTTAGTACATGTGCCAAACTTGGTGGCGATTCTTTTAGTTGTTTCGTAGTTATGCTGAGACTTAAATATACTCGCGTTCATAGGCAGATCAAGATTATATTCCCTTAGTTCTTTGAATTTCCCGGCAAAATGGAACCAGATCCTTTGAAATTATGTAAACAAGGATAAATTTAAAAAAAACTGTTTTAAAACACCTAGTGGTTTAATGATGCCTTTCTCATGTACATATAATATTGTGGTATTCTATTTGTACTTCCGAAACCGGATCCTGGGAATCAGCATAGCCGAAATTGGTTTGTTCAGTTGCCTACTGATAATGACTATCGAATTGTGTAGTTTTGAGACCAGTTTAGAATTTTTTTTACGTTTTTTGTTTCGCCGGTTTAAGTGACGGTGTACAGTATTGAACACACTTTACCCTATAACTCCGGAACCGGAAGTCGGATCCGGATGAAATTCAGGAACTCCGTATGGGACCGGAAGACCTTTCATTTGAATCTAAGTTTGTGGAAATCGGTCAAACCATCACTGAGAAAAGTGAGTGAGATCCATTTTGGTATAAATGACCACTATTTCCGGAACTTCCGGAACCGGATACCGGGAACTAGAATAGCCGGAATCGGTTTGTTTAGTTGCCTATAGATAATGACTATCGATTTGTGTAGTTTTGAGACCAGTTTAGAAATTTTTTTACGTTTTTTGTTTCGCCGGTTTAAGTGACGGTGTACAAAATTGAACACACTTTACCCTATAACTCCGGAACCGGAAGTCGGATCCGGATGAAATTCAGGAATTCCGTATGGGATCGGAAGACCTTTCATTTGAATCTAAGTTTGTGGAAATCGGTCAAACCATCGCTTAGAAAAGTGAGTGAGATCCATTTTGGTATATATGACCACTATTTCCGGAACTTCCGAAACCGGATACCGGGAACCAGGATAGCCGGAATAGGTTTGTTTAGTTGCCTATAGATAATGACTATCGATTTGTGTAGTTTTGAGACCAGTTTAGAAATTTTTTTTACGTTTTTTATTTCGCCGGTTTAAGTGACGGTGTACAATATTGAACACACTTTACCCTATAACTCCGGAACCGGAAGTCGGATCCGAATGAAATTCAGGAATTCCGTATGGGATCGGAAGACCTTCCATTTGAATCTAAGTTTGTGGAAATCGGTCAAACCATCGCTGAGAAAAGTGAGTGAGATCCATTTTGGTATATATGACCACTATTTCCAGAACTGCCGGAACCGGATACCGGGAACCAGGATAGCCGAAATCGGTTTATGTAGTTGCCTAGTGATAATGACTATCGATTTGTGTAGTTTTGAGACCAGTTTAGGAAATTTTTTACGTTTTTTGTTTCGCCGGTTTAAGTGACGGTGTTCAAAATTGAACACACTTTACCCTATAACTCCGGAAACGGAGGTCGGATCCGGATGAAATTCAGGAATTCCATATGGGACCGGAAGATCTTTCATTTGAATCTAAGTTTATGGAAATCGGTCAAACCATCGCTTAGAAAAGTGAGTGAGATCCATTTTGGTATATATGACCACTATTTCCGGAACTTCCGGAACCGGATACCGGGAACCAGGATAGGCGGAATAGGTTTGTTTAGTTGCCTATAGATAATGACTATCGATTTGTGTAGTTTTGAGACCAGTTTAGAATTGTTTTACGTTTTTTGTTTCGTCGGTTTAAGTGACGGTGTACAATATCGAACACACTTTACCCTATAACTCCAGAACCGGAAGTCGGATCCGGATGAAATTCAGGAATTCCGCATGGGACCAGAAGACCTTTCTTTGAATCTAAGTTTGTGGAAATCAGGCAAACCATCGCTGAGAAAAGCGAGTGAGATCCATTTTGGTATATATGACCACTATTTCCGTAACTTCCGGAACCGGATACCGGGAACCAGGATAGCCGGAATAGGTTTGTTTAGTTGCCTATAGATAATGACTATCGATTTGTGTAGTTTTGAGACCAGTTTAGGAAATTTTTTACGTATTTTGTTTCGCCGGTTTAAGTGACGGTGTACAATATTGAACACACTTTACCCTATAACTCCGGAACCGGAAGTCGGATCCGGATGAAATTCAGGAATTCCGTATGGGACCACGAGACCTTTCAATTGAATCTAAGTTTGTCAAAATTGGTTCAGCCATCTCCGAGAAAACCTAGTGAGATTATTTGACACATACACACACATACACACACATACACACACACACACACACACACACACACACACACACACACAAACATTGCTCAGCTCGACGAACTGAGTCGAATGGTATATGGCACTATATATATATATATATATATATATATATATATATATATATATATATATATATATATATATATATATATATATATATATATATATATATATATATATATATATATATATATATATATATATATATATATATATATATATATATATAGATATATATATATATATATATATATATATATATATATATATATATATATATATATATATATATATATATATATATATATATATATATATATATATATATATATATATATATATATATATATATATATGGGGGTGTATGTAGCAAGTGCCTGTAAAAACGCTTTACTCCGAAACTACTAAACGGATTGCTATCACATTTGGCATTGATGCCTTTTGCTATTCCGAGATAGTTGTAAGGGTATCTTTATGGGGGAGTGAGCGTAGCTAGTGTTCTTAATAGAGGGCATGAAAAAATTCATTTAATTTGACGAGAATCGATACTTTTTGAAGACCATAGATACTTTTTGCATTTGAATATAAGGGAATTCGTGTGAGGTGGATATAGTACGTGCCTCTAAACAGGGGATGTAATGTTTGTAACAGAATAACTCTGAAACTACTGAACGGATTGCTATCAAATTCGGCACAGATACTTCTTGCTCCTTAGAGATGATCATTAGCTTATTTTCAGGGGGTGAGAATGTGTAGCAAATGTCCTTAATATGAGGGGAGGGGGTCAATGATGAAATTTGTATAATTTTTGGAGAATCGAATTTTAGACTAGAAGGAGGGGTTTTTGAAAATAAATTTTCATCTCCCATTTTTTTGTAAAACAAGACAGTGGCAAATATTTCAAGGTAGCAGTAGATGGTATTGCTGTTGTTAACTCGAGAGCAACGCAATTTTATTTAGATAATTCATTAGCCTTTTGTTTGAGTGTTTGAACAGAATGATTTTACAAGGATAAAATTTTTAATATTACCATTTAATTCTGTTATAAGTATATCACGTCACTATACAAATTCACTATGTATCTCACAACACTATAATAAATGTCACATCACATATACGTATTTCTAATACAATTTATATTCATCTTCAGTGTATTAGCGTTTTTTGCCTTTCTCATATAGAAAGGTTATGCAGTCACTTGAAAAACCGACTAGTGAAAATTGGCCCGGAGGGCCAAGTGCCATATACCATTCGACTTAGTTCGTCGAGCTGAGCAATGTTTGTGTATGTGTGTGTGTGTATGTGTGTGTATGTGTCAAATAATCTCACTAGGTTTTCTCGGAGATGGCTGAACCAATTTTGACAAACTTAGATTCAATTGAAAGGTCTCGTGGTCCCATACGGAATTCCTGAATTTCATCCGGATCCGACTTCCGGTTCCGGAGTTATAGGGTAAAGTGTGTTCAATATTGTACACCGTCACTTAAACCGGCGAAACAAAATACGTAAAAAATTCCCTAAACTGGTCTCAAAACTACACAAATCGATAGTCATTATCTATAGGCAACTAAACAAACCTATTCCGGCTATCCTGGTTCGGTATCCGGTTCCGGAAGTTACGGAAATAGTGGTCATATATACCAAAATGGATCTCACTCGCTTTTCTCAGCGATGGTTTGACTGATTTCCACAAACTTAGATTCAAATGAAAGGTCTTCCGGTCCCATGCGGAATTCCTGAATTTCATCCGGATCCGACTTCCGGTTCTGGAGTTATAGGGTAAAGTGTGTTCGATATTGTACACCGTCACTTAAACCGAATTTCATCCGGATCCGACTTCCGGTTCCGGAGTTATAGGGTAAAGTGTGTTCAATATTGTACACCGTCACTTAAACCGGCGAAATAAAAAACGTAAAAAAAATTTCTAAACTGGTCTCAAAACTACACAAATCGATAGTCATTATCCATAGGCAACTAAACAAACCGATTCCGGCTATCCTGGTTCCCGGTATCCGGTTCCGGAAGTTCGGGAAATAGTGGTCATATATACCAAAATGGATCTCACTCACTTTTCTCAGTGATGGTTTGACCGATTTCCACAAACTTAGATTCAAATGAAAGGTCTTCCGATCCCATACGGAATTCCTGAATTTCATCCGGATCCGACTTCCGGTTCCGGAGTTATAGGCTAAAGTGTGTTCAATACTGTACACCGTCACTTAAACCGGCGAAACAAAAAACGTAAAAAAAATTCTAAACTGGTCTCAAAACTACACAATTCGATAGTCATTATCAGTAGGCAACTGAACAAACCAATTTCGGCTATGCTGATTCCCAGGATCCGGTTCCGGAAGTACAAATAGAATTCCACAATATTATATGTACATGAGAAAGGCATCATGACACCACTAGGTGTTTTAAAACAGTTTTTTTTTAAATTTATCCTTGTTTACATAATTTCAAAGGATCTGGTTCCATTTTGCCGGGAAATTCAAAGAACTAAGGGAATATAATCTTGATCTGCCTATGAACGCGAGTATATTTAAGTCTCAGCATAACTACGAAACAACTAAAAGAATCGCCACCAAGTTTGGCACATGTACTAAAGGTGGGAATCGATATTTTTTGAAAAGGACAGATACTTTCTACACTACTCAGGGTAATAATGGAGGAGATCTGTAGTGAGTTCACCGACAAAAAGGAAGTTAAATCAAAATAGATTATAAGGTTATTTTAAGGGTGAGGGAGTGTAGCAAGTGCCCCAAACATGGAAAGTGTAAGGGAAAATGTGAGGTTCACAAAAATATTCACAAGAGGGAGGGGGAATAGGTATTCTCAACATTGATCTGAATTGATGAAATCATACAATCAAGGTGCATTTTTATGTAAATTGAGAAAACTCATGTATTGTAGATCGGATGTAACGTGGAACGTTAATTCGGGTGCGCTACGAATACAGACTTTTAGAAAGAAACGTATGTTAAATGTTCCTAATAAATCTGAACATGAACGGAGTATTGTTCAATCGGGTTGTGTTTCATGACAATCAGATTATATCTAAGTTGTGTTTCATAACAATCAGATTATATCAATGGGCAGTACAATTTCTAGAATTTTTTTTTGGGCTTGCTGTCACGAAATATTTCCGAGCAACGCCGGGTAATTTAGCTAGTGCAATATATCTCCGCTTTGAGATAGTATATAATTTTATTCATTAAAATAATCTCTATGATAATGATTCTAACAATTTAGAGAAAAAAATGTACATATCATTGCTCTTATTTCTAATCTATAAGTAAAAATGTATTTTTTTTTGTAATATTTGTCAAAATTTACATTCACACTTTACATTTTCAGGTTTTTTTTTCATGGCGCAAAAGCGTTAGCTAAGCACAAATTGTGGCTGGTTTGATTAGCAATCGAATGATGGACATATAGGTCATCGCTTTCAATTCAGAGATATTTACGACCATTGTAAAAAACCCTATCTTTTTTGTGGTCTTCTGTCTACAGTTTTCTCTATGACTTTAGGTACACATCTCTATTTTTCGTTTGTTTTAGTGCGTTTTATTTCTGAAACTAGTACCATTCCAATGGAGAACAAATTTTGAAAATCGGTTGACTAACAACAAAGTTATGACTCGATAAAGTTGGAGTTTTCAATATTCTAGTCGCGACGTTGATGCCAAAGGAAACAAAATTAGATAGCAGATAACAGATCGGCTGAAAAGTTCGTATCGTTTCTATAAAAGGGCGCCACTAGAAATAAATCCATACCATTTTCAGTTAGTACCAACCTTCAAAAGATACGTGTATAAATTTGACAGCTGTCTGATTATTAGTTTGTGAGATATTGCGTTTTGAGTGAAGCTACATTTGTTATTGTGAAAAAAATGGAAAAAAATGAATTTCGTGTGTTGATGAAACACTACTTTTTAATGAAAAAAGTGCCGCCGATACCAAAAAATGGCTTGATGAGTGTTATCCAGACTCTGCACCGGGCGAAGCAACAATTCGTAAGTGGTTTGCAAAATTTCGTACTGGTCATATGAGCACCGAAGACGATGAACGCAGTGGACGTCCAAAAGAGGCTGTTACCGATGAAAACGTGAAAAAAATCCACAAAATGATTTTCAATGACCGTAAAGTGAAGTTGATCGAGATAGCTGACACCCTAAAGATATCAAAGGAACGTGTTGGACATATTATTCACGAATATTTGGATATGAGAAAGCTTTGTGCAAAATGGGTGCCGCGTGAGCTCACAATCGATCAAAAACAACAACGAATTGATGATTCTGAGCAGTGTTTGGAGCTGTTATATCGAAATAAAACCGATTTTTTTGTCGATATATAGCAATGGATGGAACATGGCTCCATCACTTCACTCTGGAGTCCAATTGACAGTCAGCTGAGTGGACTGCACGCGATGAACCGAACCCAAAGCGTGGAAAGACTCAACAATCGGCCGGTAAGGTTATGGCGTCTGTATTTTGGGATTCGCATGGTATAATTTTCATCGACTACCCTGAAAAGGGAAAAACCATCAACAGTGACTATTATATAGCGTTATTAGAGCGTTTGAAGGGCGAAATTTCAAAAAACGGCCTCATTTGAAGAAGACAAAAGTTTTGTTTCATCAAGACAATGCACCGTGTCACAAGTCGATGAAAACCATGCTGAAATTGAACGAATTGGGATTCGAATTGCTCCCTCATCCACCGTATTCTCCAGATTTGGCCCCCAGTGACTTTTTCCTGTTCTCAGACCTCAAGAGAATGCTCGCTGGTAAAAAATTTAGAAGCAATGAAGAGGTAATCGCTGAAACTGAGGCCTATTTTGAGGCAAAGGACAAATCGTACTACAAAAATGGTATCGAAAAGTTGGAAGATCGCTATAATCGCTGTATCGCCTCTGAAGGCACTTATGTTGAATAACAAAAACGAATTTTGGCAAAAAAATGTGTGTTTCTATTAAACGATACGAACTTTTCAGCCGAACTGTTAGGTCTTTTTTGCGCATGAAAAAAATCTGGTACGCGAAAAACCCAATTTTCTTTGGTTTCTCTCAACCGATCGCTAACTACAAAGTTTTGAAATCTACGAAGTTCACAAAATTCGAAGGTATAAAATTTATAGAAATTCGCTTAGCAATGACAGCTCAAAGATACCGTTCCAACTTTTTTTCAGGCTTGGTATTTGGCAGTGCTGAAAAGGTTCGTTATCACAATGGTGATTCGAGCTTACATTGAGTCAACACATATATCATCGTCCACCCAACGACGATTGTCGCTAATTAAACCATAACAAGTATCATGACTGCCGAACCCGTTCAGTATCATTGGAAATTGATTTCATGAAAATGTGAACAAAAGTTATCACATTATCACCCGGCGATGAGCCAGTAATAGACGACAATATTTGTCTCATTCGACATTCAGCTGAGCATCAACGGTATCATATACATTCCTGAGAATCATCGTCGACCGGGTCGATTGGGCCCTTCCAATTATATGCAGTTGCCAGCGCCCTGGGGAACAACTCAATGTTTAATTTAATAAGTAAAATGTTTTCCAACGTATCTTTCCCAAGGCCAGTGCGTTGATTAGAGAGAACCAAGGCAAGGGCACTGAAAGACCGTTCAACAGAGACTTGGTTCGATGGTGTGGATAGTACAACCATTGCTACTGCATATATATCTGGGTGCGTAGTTTTACGGCGCAACCAATGGTCCCACACGTTGTAGTTATGTTTTTGGCGTGGTTCTAGGTCTAAAGACTTAACTTGTTGAAGAAACCCGGTCTCGCAACCAAGATTCATGGATTCACCAAACATTTGCGTAAGATACTGATAAAAATCATCGGTAGACCCTGACGCTTCTTTACTTGTACTAGCCGGTGTTTTACCCAGTTGGCAGATACGTTCCCAAGTTTCGACTATGTATTGCTGAATTTTATCTTTTTTCTCAGCCGTGAATATTTTAGAACCTCGATAGTTGAACCATCGTGTCCTACTCCAGACAGGTGGGTATGAAGCATGGTAGCTTTCAAACTCTGACCGGTACTTCACCAGATTACATTTTCTAGCAACAGTAGTGATGGCTCGGATAGACTCATCGGATTTATCAACAACATCCAGTATTGCAAGCTGTAAGGTATGCACGGCACATCTCACAAGAGTAATCCTTTCGGACAGTTCATTGGCCAGTTCAGCAGTAACGTTTCGTTCACACTGTTGATCATCCTCTATCACATCCGACTCATCCAGCTCATCTATGTTCGTACCATCAGCCTGCTTCTCTGTAATGCGTGCGTATCATTGTTTAATATTCTAACCGTTGCCACCATATTAGCCCCATTGTCGCATGTCACGGAAAATATGTTCTCAAGAGGTAGCCCATAGTCGGCCAAAGTATCCATAACTTTTGATTTCAAGATCGCCGCCGTTTGACTTTCTTTGATTTCAATCATACCAAGGGTACGAATGACCACCTGCTCGTCTAGGGCATACTGTACATTGATGCCTAAGATATGGCGATTGTGTCGGGAATCAGAATCTATTTTCAAGCAGACGAGCTTGCCTTTTATCTCATCTATCAACATTTCTTTCAGACGATGGGCAGTCTTCGAGAGATGACATTTCATTGTGACACGGTTCAAAGTGCACTCAACAGTCGTTGTAATCGGTTTCAGTAAGTCTGAAGACTTCGCACCCGAAGCATGAAATAGGAAGATGATGGACGGTCGTCAGCTTAACTGCTGACGCAATTAGTAACTGCTGGTCAATAGCTATTAAACACTGAGGAATTATTCTTGCCTTTTTCTCCATTGGATAGGTAATTGTAAGGAGATTGTTTGCACATGCACGTTCCGTATGTACGGTACGAAAGTGACGGATGAAGTTGCCAGGGGCAAATCTACTCTGGACGTATGGACATCTTGATGCGGGATCGATGTTGCAGATAGCTTCAACGCCCTGTCTTACTACCAATGACGACGCAATGTCCGTCAGTGACCGCTGCAGCTTATTGCGGTATGCTCTAGTTGTAGGTGCCATCGTATAAACACCACACAAAATTTAGTCGTTAATGGTTTAACTCTAAATACGCTAAAATCACTCTAAATACGCTCCTCTATCTAAACACACACACACTTGATAAATACTTCTTTGATCAATATTGAATTCCTATAACCTTGTCTGAACCGGATTCGTTCGGAATACGATACGAAACCTGGCAGACTCTCCCTCCTACGCCCCCGACAAGTGCCGGAAGCAACGGTGGTATCTCATTGTTGCCCGGAAGATAATATTTTACTCGAGCTCCCACCTATCTGGAAGTGGGCCACGGTAGTGCACCACTTCATAGTCCAGCGCTCATATAGCTATTCGCCTCTCTGTTCGTACCTGTGCTACCAAACCATAGTGCGTCACTTCATGGTTGGTCCCGCTCATAAAGTCATTTGCTTCCGCTTCGTACCTGTCCCTCCAAACCGTAGTTAGCAATTCCAACAACCTACATATTTTTAGTTAACTTTTCCAACAACCTATTAGTTTTTTTTCTTAGCTAAGTCCAACACTTTTTTAGTTCTTCCAACAACCAATTTAGTTCAGTCAACACCCGCATTTTTTTCCAAAACCCAGCTGTTTCACATATGGTAGTGCCGTCCCCACTCTGTCGAATGCAATCGACGTGAGCGTAGTACGCGGGATAGGTGATAAGTTACGAACGTAGGCGCAATGTCTATCCGTGCGGGATATGTACCAGTTCGTACATGGGTAACATGCTGGAAGGCCGCAGCATGAGAGGATAGGCTTAGTAAACCGGTTGCAACTTGGTCACATTTGTATGGCGAAGATTTTCCAAAACGGACTTCACGTCGTGAAAGTACGTCGCAAAACTACCAGAACGCACAATATGTCGTTACGTTCGTTTATCATAGTAAGCCATGACAACGATTTTAAAAAAAGCCTCTCGGTACGTCACCATGGACACGTATATCGGCGATCCGCTGTTTATGCCACATCGATAGGCGTTAACGGTTAACACTGCATACATAACTACGGACGCGTATACGGGAGCGGTTCGCTGCATGTGCAATGCTGTTAGGCGTTAGCCATAGATACGTTCTCAACCAACCACCAATCTCAAACCACTTGTGCACTTAACAATTGTTACGACATGTACGAAACTGAGCCATTGGCCCTTGTACTGGGATACATCCCCATACCTGCCTTAGACGTTCATATCAGTTTGCCGTATGATGTACCATCAATGACCCTTGTAGTGGGATACATCACCATACTGCCTAAGACGTTCCCATCATTCTGCGGAAGTTTGCCATATGATATACCATTAATGGCCCTTTTAGTGGGCATGTCAGCTAAACCGCCTTCTACGTTCTGGTCGGTCTGCCGCACGATGCGAGGTATACTTGTCATACAAATTATGATAAAGTTGGCCTGTTTTGGCCACCAATCTATCTATAGGGGGACCATATTTCGGAACGTATGCGTCGAAAATATTGACTTTTGAGCCCAAAAAATGCAACCATAGGCAGTGGTCGAACCGTAGTCGGCTGTCAAGGATGGGAATCTTTTTTCGATTGCTTTGCTTGACCTCTAGCACCACGTACCATCGGGGTACGGCTAGTGTCTCATACGAACACGAATGTGCAAATGAAACACGTTGTGGTGAAATTCGATGGCACGGGATTTCGTATCCCAAGCCGTACTTTTTCTCTTGACACGAGAAGGGGAAGGAGGACGGTGATTTGATAGCTACCAAAGAACGGTGTAGAACGAAGGCGGCCATACCATAGTTCATATCAGATTTAACGGCTCACTGACTGACTGACCCGGACGAATTCTGGTTGATCCTACCAGTAATATACGCTTGTTAAGCTATGCATTTCTAAGTACAAACAGATTTAATGTGAAACCGCATAAGGCTCAGTATAACAGCTATAATTCACTAGATCATTTAACTAGTTACTTGGATAACTGTGAAAAATCTATAGCTAATACATGCAGGGACTTCGCGGAACCTGTGCAATTATTAGTCAAACCAATCGTCCTCCGTGACGCTTAGGTTGAAATCTGGATAATTTTGTTGATCGTAGGGGTCGCACCGACGACGGATTTTTCAAATATCTGCCCTATCAAATATTGATGATAGTATAGAGGACTAAAACAGGTAACGGGGAATCAGGGTTCGATCCCGGAGAGGGAGCCTAAGAAATGGCTACCACATCCAAGAAAGGCAACTGGCGCGTAATTTACCCAATCCCGGTACGGGGAGATAGTGACGAGGAATAACAACATAGGTCTCTTGATAGAGGTTTGTAATTGAGTTGAGCATAAATCCTTCAACAAGGATCAAGTGGAGGGCAAGTCTGGTGCCAGCTCCACTAGCGTATATTGAAATTGTTGCGGTTAAAACGTTTGAAGTTCATTGTTGTCCAACACGGGTGCTACTCCGAATTATGGTAGTAGGTCACTGGATTGTTGCGACTATAGGACTGGGTGTGCGATCACACGGGCCGTTTGGTTCATGTGTATTGTTGTGGCGTCTGTTGCCTTTTATCGGGTGCTGGCGTTTCCCACAAGCCCAGCTGCTATTACCTTGAACAAATTAGAGTGCTCTAAGCAGGCTATCCCTATGGCCGAGAATAATCTTGCATGGAATAATGGAATATGACCTCGGTCTTAATATTCATTGGTTTGTAATCCAGATCAAGAGGTAATGATTAACAGAAGTAGTTGGGAGTATAAGTATTACGGCGCGACGCTCAACTTCACATAGTCCGCCGATGACAGTAGACAACTGGACACTCCAAGCCATGGACATTGCCAGATGCGGAATTTGACAGGGGCGGTACTTCTCCAAACCAATAACGGAGGTGTTCAAAGGTCAGCTCAGTGTGGTGTGGCAGGTTCTTTTCTTTCGAAGGATTAAATAGGGTCGTTGTTACTTAAGTCTTGACTACAGAACGACTATCAATTTATTTTTCAGCATTTTGGTTTTATAGAATGTACAAATTTTGTCTGTGTACGTGTAAGTTTAACGAGAAGTCTTGAGACTTGACAATTACATATATCGAAAGGTTTTGGTAATGCTAATGTTTAATAAACATTGCTCATCCCGCAGCGATGGCAAGAACAATTGAAGTTATTTATTTTCCTTCGCGCGAGGCGGAAAATCTACGCCAGCGGCGCGCATGGTTTAAAGTGTTTATATTCATTGCGTTACTTTGCTTGTGCGCTGTACGCAATTCAAGTGTTTAAGATAGGAGGACCGTTTTTGGTACCGAGCATAATTTCGGTCATATCGGTCCAACTCACAAAATATTTGAAGTTTATGATTTGTAATGTGCCGATGCATCGCTGCAGTTTTCAATTTGTACTTTAATTCTGAATAGTATTCATCGTAATTATATATCGGTTCTATGAATTCTGGGTTTTTCAATTCGTTTGGTACTGATGCTGTTTTCCCAAAAATCAGTTCGAAAGGTGTGTATGGGAAGTCGGTGTGAGGAGTTG
Organism: Malaya genurostris; assembly: GCF_030247185.1. Classification (NCBI taxonomy): domain Eukaryota; kingdom Metazoa; phylum Arthropoda; class Insecta; order Diptera; family Culicidae; genus Malaya; species Malaya genurostris. The sequence goes on from NC_080572.1 coordinate 145,174,715, forward strand.
TATTGTAGCAAAACGCGTAGTAAGGCGTACTCATTTAGACATCGATGATTTCTCTCTAGACTTCCAATAGTTTGTGGGTGATACAGTGTCGAAAATTTTTAAGTGAATTTGAGTAATTCGCTAATTTTGTGGAAAAACTTCATTTTTATATTCGGTCTGTTCGTATAATAGATGGGGTAAATTAGAATGCTGTGTTCGACAAAAGCTTTGGCTATTGTTTCTGTTTGTTTGTCTGGAATTGGTTTTACTATGATATACAGGGTGATTTTTTAAGAGCTTGAGAACTTTTTTAAACTATAAAACGCATAAAATTTGCAAAATCTCATCGGTTCTTTATTTTAAACGTTAGATTGGTACATGACATTTACTTTTTGAAGATAATTTCATTTAAATGTTGACCGCGGCTGCGTCTTAGGTGGTCCATTCGGAAAGTCCAATTTTGGGCAACTTTTTCGAGCATTTCGGCCGGAATAGCCCGAATTTCTTCGGAAATGTTGTCTTCCAAAGCTGGAATAGTTACTGGCTTATTTCTGTAGACTTTAGACTTGACGTAGCCCCACAAAAAATAGTCTAAAGGCGTCAAATCGCATGATCTTGGTGGCCAACTTACCGGTCCATTTCTTGAGATGAATTGTTCTCCGAAGTTTTCCCTCAAAATGGCCATAGAATCGCGAGCTGTGTGGCATGTAGCGCCATCTTGTTGAAACCACATGTCAACCAAGTTCAGTTCTTCCATTTTTGGCAACAAAAAGTTTGTTAGCATCGAACGATAGCGATCGCCATTCACTGTAACGTTGCGTCCAACAGCATCTTTGAAAAAATACGGTCCAATGATTCCACCAGCGTACAAACCACACCAAACAGTGCATTTTTCGGGATGCATGGGCAGTTCTTGAACAGCTTCTGGTTGCTCTTCACTCCAAATGCGGCAATTTTGCTTATTTACGTAGCCATTCAACCAGAAATGAGCCTCATCGCTGAACAAAATTTGTCGATAAAAAAGCGGATTTTCTGCCAACTTTTCTAGGGCCCATTCACTGAAAATTCGACGTTGTGGCAGATCGTTCGGCTTCAGTTCTTGCAGGAGCTGTATTTTATACGGTTTTACACCAAGATCTTTGCGTAAAATCTTCCATGTGGTCGAATAACACAAACCCAATTGCTGCGAACGGCGACGAATAGACATTTCACGGTCTTCAGCAACACTCTCAGAAACAGACGCAATATTCTCTTCTGTACGCACTGTACGCATTCGTGTGGTTGGTTTAATGTCCAATAAAGTAAACTGAGTGCGAAACTTGGTCACAATCGCATTAATTGTTTGCTCACTTGGTCGATTATGTAGACCATAAATCGGGCGTAAAGCGCGAAACACATTTCGAACCGAACACTGATTTTGGTAATAAAATTCAATGATTTGCAAGCGTTGCTCGTTAGTAAGTCTATTCATGATGAAATGTCAAAGCATACTGAGCAAATAATAATGCATGAAAATCATAACCTCAAAAAATCTGAGCAAATACTAATGCATGAAAATCCTAACCTCAAAAAAATCACCTTTTATTTTGATAAATCGCATTGAATTGTTAATGCGTATCTATTTCCTGAATTTGATTTTGTAAATGGTCCTATTGTGTCCATAGATATTGAAGAAAATGATTTTTGTGGTGATGGTGTTTGTATGAAATTTTCTGTTGTTCTAAAGGTATGTTTATGTTCTTTGCATTTTATACAATTATGGATATAATTTGCAATGGATTTTTTCATATTTGGCCATATTTAATGACATTTCAGTTTTCGATGAAGTCTGTTAATTCTGACGTGGTTGATAGAGTACGATTTGAAGTGATTTCAGATGTTTATTACATGCTGACTTAAAATTATTAATACTAATAAAATAGAAAATTGTATTCGAAAGCGGTAGAGCAATTTTTCCAATATTCAATTCATTAGCTTTTTCTTAAATAATACTTTTAATTCTCTTGAGAGTTTCATTTATATTTGTGATTTTTAAATGATTGAAAGGATTGTTCGCACTCGGGCGACCAATCAAATTTTGTATTTTTTCTAAGTATTTTGTTTAGTAGTTACAAAATGCTACGAATCGTCTGACTTTATCTGCGTTAGTAGGTTAGGTGTAGGATAATTTTTTATTGCTGAGAATTTGAATGGATCTGGTAAAATACCTTTTTCCGAAATGTGACGACCCAAATATGTGACAGCACTTCCGAAGAAATTACATTTTGTTGGGTTTAGTTTTAGGTTATATTTCCTGAGTTGTTGAGAAACAATTTCTAAATTTTTCAAATGGTGGTTGATTGAACAGCCCGCCACAATAATGTCATCAATGTACAGGAACGAACACTCTGGTGGTAAACCACTCAGAGCGATTGTCATCATACGTTGGAAGCTATTGGGCGAAATGTTTAGTCCAAAAGGTAATCTATTAAATTCGTAGTGGCCTGTTGAACTCGAAAATGCTGTGTATTTTTTTGAGTTTTCTTGTAATTCAATCTGATGAAAGCCTGACATCAGGTCGAGTGTCGTAAAATACTTTGCTCGACCTAGGTTATCAAGTATTTCATCGATTCTTGGTAAGAGAAATTTGTCTGCAATAATTTTTTTGTTTAATTGGCGAAAAACAATGACTAATCGCCTTTTTGCCTTTCTATATAGAAAGGTATTAGAATTGCTGGAAAACCCGACTTTCGAACGGAGCCTCGGAGACCCATAGTGTTATATACCATTCGACTCAGTTCGTCGAGATCGGAAAATGTCTGTGTGTGTATGTATTTGTGTTTGTATGTGTGTGTGTGTGTATGTGTGTGCACTTTTCGAAGATATTTGAACGCGCTCAATTTTCTCAGAGATGGCTGAACCGATTTGAACAAACTTCGGCTGGTTTGAAAGCTACTGTTGGGCCATTGATCAAGTTCGAAGATCATATGGCTGTGACTTTTGGTTCCGGAGATATGATTGTATAAGTGACGTAACCGACAAAAAGCGTTGTATTTGAACGCGCTCAATTTTCTCAGAGATGGCTGAACCGATTCTAACAAACTTGGACTCGTTTGAAAGCTACTGTTGGACCATTGATCAAGTTCGAAGATCAAATGGCTGTGACTTTTGGTTCCGGAGATATGATTATATAAGTGAAGTAACCGACAAAAAGCGTTGTATTTGAACTCACTCAATTTTCTCAGAGATGGCTGATCCGATTTTAACAAACTTGGGCTCGTTTGAAAGCTACTGTCGGGCCAATGATCAAGTTTGAAGATCAAATGGTTGTGACTTTTGGTTCCAGATATATGATGGTATAAGTGACGTAACCGACAAAACACGTTGATTTTTATCGCTCTATAAGGCTGCCAAAATTTTGGGATCAACTCTATTTTCGTTAAGTTCTAGTGCTCAAAAGTTTAAGCACCTCGAAAAATGCCTTCATGCAAAATTTGACCTAAATCGGACATGCTTAAAGGGTGCTGCCCGGTGGTAAAGGTTTGACAATTTTCGATCTTATAAAGCACCATAGGGGGGAGTACATGAAATTTCCATAATCGAAAATTTTTTTTGATGCCGAAACTCTTAAAACTGCATGAAACATCGAAATATAGTGTCCTCTCAAAAAAAATTTTTTTTGAAAAAATCTACTTTCTGGGACTTAGAAAAAAACTAAAAGTCCCAAAAACTCGACTTTTTCAAACTTGGGCTCGTTTGAAAGCTACTGTCGGGCCATTGATCAAGTTCGAAGATCAAATGGCTGTGACTTTTGGTTCCGGAGATATGATTGTATAAGTGACGTAACCGACAAAAAGCGTTGTATTTGAACGCGCTCAATTTTCTCAGAGATGGCTAAACCGATTTGAACAAACTTGGGCTCGTTTGAAAGCTACTGTCGGGCCATTGATCAAGCTCGAAGATCAAATGGCTGCGACTTTTGGTTCCGGAGATATGATTGTATAAGTGACGTAACCGACAAAAAGCGTTGTATTTGAACGCGATCAATTTTCTCAGAGATGGCTGATCCGATTTGAACAAACTTGGGCTCGTTTGAAAGCTACTATCGGATCATTGATCAAGTTCGAAGATCAAATGGCTGTGACTTTTGGTTCCAGATTTATGATGGTATAAGTGACGTAACCGACAAAACACGTTGATTTTTATCGCTCTTATATATAAGGGTGCCAAAATTTTGGGATCACCTTTATTTTCGTTAAGTTCTAGTACTCAAAAGTTTTGGCATCTCGAAAAAGGCCTTCGTGCAAAATTTGACCTAAATCGGACATGCTTAAAGGGTGCTGCCCGGTGGTAAAGGTTTGACAATTTTCGATCTTGAAAAAGCACCATAGGGGGAAGTACATGAAATTTCCAAAATCGAAAATTTTTTTTGGTGTCAAAACTCTTAAAACTGCATAAAACATCGAAATTTAGTGTCATCTCAAAAAAAATTTTTTCTGAAAAAATCAACTTTCTGGGACTTAGAAAAATTTTCATATTTTTTCAAGCACTAGTTTGGAAAAATGATGCTGACTGTGTGACATAAACACTGAAGCATGCTTTTGAGAACTACTCGAATCAATCTGAATCAATTGGTGTCAAAATTAGTATCCGAAATTATTTAATAAAAGTATGAAATATATTTTAATGAGACTGTTATGAAAGAAGAGAAAGGCATTATCACACCACTAGGTGGATTAAGAAAGGTTTTTTTAGATTAGCATCACTGATTACAAATAGGCAACGCAAATGTCAAGCACTAGTTTGGAAAAATGATGCTGACTGTGTGACATAAACACTGAAGCATGCTTTTGTGAACTACTCGAATCAATCTGCATCAATTGTTGTCAAAATTAGTGTCCAAAATTATTTAATAAAAATATGAAACATATTTTCATGAGACTATTATGAAAGAAGAGAAAGGCATTATCACACCACTAGGTGGATTAAGAAGGGTTTTTGTCTTCAGTGTTTGATTTTTTCGGTACTAGTAAAAGAGGTGAGTTATACGGGGATACGGAAGGTTGAATAATACCTTCATCAAGCATTTTATTTTATTTTATTTTTTCTTTTTTGTGAACTTCAGGTGTTCGATAATTTTTTATGTAAACTGGTGATTTAAATTAATTTCCTGTTTGTAGAAATTGTTTGCACTTAATGGATCATCCTTGAGTGCGAAAATGTCGTTGTATCTTTTGCATAGGTCTATCATTTTATCTTGAGCAATTATTGGTATATTTTTAATATTAATACAATTTTGCAATTTTGCAATCCTTGCTTAATTTTTAGTTTAGAATTTTGATTTTCGTTTCCGGCTGCTTCATAGTTGCAAGCTTAGAGAATTCTGTGCAAAACTATCACTAGTATTCATAATATTTACATATTAGGCACCAGGACTTATTGGAGCGTTTGAATAATTCACTCCTGGCTTTATTTCACCGGATAGGATAACGCTATCCTCAGTGATATTTCTTAATTTAATTTCCTTAATTATTTGTCATCGCGGTGGTATCATGAATTTTTACCTTCGGTAACGCCATTTCTTTCCTAAAATTACTTTCAATTGCCTTTAAAGTATTCAGGCTTTCTTCAATATCGTCCATTTGTTAGTTAGTTAGTTTGTTGTTAGTAAAACCGTAGAATTTACATCATATAATATGGGCGTTTAAAAAAAATTTTCTTTTTTTTAGAGATTATATTGTGCAGGATCAAGGTATATTCCTTTCCGTGCGAAATAAGCCGAGTTGCTTCTTTTTGTCGAAGTACGGCCCCTGCGATACTTCTACTTTAACTATTTTGGTTTTCTCAGGCTGTTCAGGAAAAATATTAATTTCTAAAGTTAATGTGTGATTTTCTGCTTCGGCAAACGCTTGTATGTTTTCCTTAGTTTTAAAAATTTTTGCCGCTTGCCGGTCGATTTCATTAAAATATTCGGCGGCTGCCTCTATTTCTTTAAAAAATTCTTTGATATTTTCCATTTTGAACTGTGTACTTTATAATATATATATATATATATATATATATATATATATATATATATATATATATATATATATATATATATATATATATATATATATATATATATATATATATATATATATATATATATATATATATATATATATATATATATATATATATATAAATTTTATTTTTTTTATTTGATGCTAGCTGACCCGTCGAACTTTGTCTCGCTTGAAACTATTTTTTGAAATTATTTTTCCTGACAGCAGAATTGATCTTTATTTCTTTTATTTTGCTGATTATTTAGCCTAAAATAAACGAATTACGACGAATTCGTATCCAACACATTAACTTTGGCCCGAAAAAGAAATATCATATAAAATTATTGTGTACATGTTAAAAAATTTTTTTACGGAGAAATTAAGTGAATACACCGATCGCCTTTTTATCCTTTGAGTCAGTGCATTGAACAGAGATTGTAGATCTCTTATGGGGCAATTTACCATTTCATGAAAACAGCCATTGTTGCAAAACGCAAAAGTAGCTTAGCTGTCTTCGAGCAGAAATTTAAAACAGAAATATCAATTTGTTTGGCACATTTTGCTGAATAAACTGATGTTTTCTTCGATTCATGGATAAAACTGCCATTGCGTTTTTCAACAATGGCTGTTTACTGGAGTTTGTTCGTAGAACCTGTTTCGACATATGAGATGAACGGTGGAGCAGAGATGACTTGAATACTTGATATTTGAAATTGATTCCACATATTTCCAAAAATGACTTGTTTTCCGTCATTGTAAGGCTTAATTGTAGACTGAAGACGTTAAATAATTTAATGGTAAATAATAATGGATTATCGGAAGGAATAAACCTGTTTTGAGCGGTTGTCCATAAGCTGCTACACTGCTAGTCTGATGATATTCCTTAATCTTGTTTGATGAATGTTCGTAGCGTGACAATTGTTGTCTCGCAGATCAGAAGGATCAATGCGCTATTGCCCCTAGTCCCTGGTCAGAGCCACGGGGACCGTCTGGGGTGGGCTCCGAAGGCCTCTTTTACTGGCGAGCTCGAGCGTTACTGGCGAGCTCGAGGTTCTATACAGGGTACCCAATCAGAAGCTCTAACACGGTCTCAACTTTCTTCGTATTTTTATTTCTACTTACAATTGTTTAGTGTATGTGTGTGTGTGTGTGTCTCGACGGTATTCGGCCGGCCGGCTGGATCTGGGTGGCGCTGGGAAACTCTTATCTGGTTGACTGGAAAGCTCGATGGTTGCTCGGTGGTTTCTCGCTGATGACCGTTGCAGCATTCGGGGGGATTACCAGTCGTACGTTGCTAATTTGACTGTCGGCACTAATGTCCATTTGCCAGCGTTGCCATGCTAGGGGTACTTCTCGGACATTTGGTTACTCCGATGGCCTTAGGGTACCATCTCCTGGGTCCTAATTCACGAGTAGAGAGAGAGAGGTAGGTGCTATTGGCCTTGCTGAGGCTGCGGTTTCATACCTGATTCTTTATTTTTGATTTTCACCGTAAGTAAGATGTGGTTTACAATGACTTTGGTGCACAACTTTTCTAGCGTCTTTTTAATCTGCTCGATTCGAGGTGCGAGTCCAAAATGTCAGTCCGGCTTAGATTTGCCAAGAACTACTCTCTCTCTTCCTCTATCTCCCTCTCTCTCTCACACAAACTTTTCAACTTTCTAGTCAAATACTTCTATGGTTTCCGGTTTCCGCCAACTGTGTTTGAAGTGTATTTTGTATATTTTGTGTACGTGAATTTACATTTTCATTTTACATTTAGTTATAGACCGAACTATTAAAATTTAAGTGCCTAGTTTTATCATTTCTACCATAATACATATTCTCTTCCTGTCTATATCTGATATAATTAATATTATGAAAAATGGACGTGATTTTAGACTAAAGATATACATATATAACAGTTCGGCTGAAAAGTTCGTATCGTTTAATAGAAACACACATTTTATTGCCAAAACTCGTTTTTATTATTCAACATAATTGCCATCAGAGGCGATACAGCGATTATAGCGATCTTCCAACTTATCGATACCATTTTTGTAGTACGATTTGTCCTTTGCCTCAAAATAGGCCTCAGTTTCAGCGATTACCTCTTCATTGCTTCTAAATTTTTTACCAGCGAGCATTCTCTTGAGGTCTGAGAACAGGAAAAAGTCACTGGGGGCCAAATCTGGAGAATACGGTGGATGAGGGAGCAATTCGAATCCCAATTCGTTCAATTTCAGCATGGTTTTCATCGACTTTTGACACGGTGCATTGTCTTGATGAAACGAAACTTTTGTCTTCTTCAAATGAGGCCGTTTTTTTTTAAATTTCGTCCTTCAAACGCTCTAATAACGCTATATAATAGTCACTGTTGATGGTTTTTCCCTTTTCAAGGTAGTCGATGAAAATTATACCATGCGAATCCCAAAATACAGACGCCATAACCTTACCGGCCGATTGTTGAGTCTTTCCACGCTTTGGGTTCGGTTCATCGCGTGCAGTCCACTCAGCTGACTGTCGATTGGACTCCGGAGTGAATTGATGGAGCCATGTTTCGTCCATTGTTATATATCGACTGAAAAAATCGGTTTTATTTCGATATAACAGCTCCAAACACTGCTCAGAATCATCAATTCGTTGTTGTTTTTGATCGATTGTGAGCTCACGCGGCACCCATTTTGCACAAAGCTTTCTCATATCCAAATATTCGTGAATAATATGTCCAACACGTTCCTTTGATATCTTTAGGGTGTCAGCTATCTCGATCAACTTCACTTTACGGTCATTGAAAATCATTTTGTGGATTTTTTTCACGTTTTCATCGGTAACAGCCTCTTTTGGACGTCCACTGCGTTCATCGTCTTCGGTGCTCATATGACCAGTACGAAATTTTGCAAACCACTTACGAATTGTTGCTTCGCCCGGTGCAGAGTCTGGATAACACTCATCAAGCCATTTTTTGGTATCGGCTGCACTTTTTTTCATCAAAAAGTAGTGTTTCATCAACACACGAAATTCCTTTTTTTCCATTTTTTCACAATAACAAAAGTAGCTTCACTCAAAATGCAATATCTCACAAACTAATCATCAGACAGCTGTCAAATTTATACACGTATCTTTTGAAGGTTGGTACTAACTGAAAATCGTATCGATTCAATTCTAGTTGCGCCCTCTCATAGAAACGATACGAACTTTTCAGCCGATCTGTTATTTATACAAATTTAGTTTGCTATAATTTTTATGGGTAACTATGATAGCAGATCTGTGCTTTTGACTTGTCTCTCGCCGTTCTCATTTGCTCGCTTAGTACTGGCACACAGGGGAAACCATCCAAATGGTAACACTATCCCATACTCCCTCTAAAAATAAATTTATAACCAACGTTATCAATTTATTTTTCCAAACAGTATTTAGCCTCACGACGACCCAGGTTTGAGAGACCTCATATTGGTAACTCGACTTTCGCAAAAGTGAACTTTCAGCGTTAATCCATCAAATAGTAAACTTCATAATCTCAATGAATTACTAATAATCGACGCTTCACCCTTTCGCGATCCCTTTGATCGATCTTTTCATCTCGATGAACTTAACACATCTCTTACTAAGGAGACAAGATCTGACCACTCATTATGTTTCGCTCTGTGAATTCTTCATGCCAAAGAAGGATCTCAAATGTAGCTTGTCTGTTGGTGAGGCAGGTCTATCAGGAATCATGTCGGAAAGATTTTTATAATTACTAGTGAATGTATGATTTAGCTGTGGCGCGAAATACTTTAAATTTGCTAGAATCAGTGTATTTGTGGTCTACGGATTTTTGGTGATCATATTCAATTGAGAAGTGACGCAGGAAACAAGAAACCGGTTTGAAGAAAAGCCTGCTTCGCAAAATTAGGAAATGCTCATTTTTCGTTTCACGTTCATTTGTCGGTGATATTCCTTAATTCGCTATCACTACTAACTAAGGCTATAGATGGATAATATTTTTACAGAAAAAATATGTTGGACAACTTCGGACGCTACATTTGAAACTCTGACAAACTCACTATACTTCTCACCTTGAATTCACTACAACGCGACATTGACCTTGAATTTGGCCTCCATTTTGACACCATGATTTAACCTATTGTGATCACAAAATTTGTGAATATAACCTAACTTTCAACAACCTTTAAATGCTACTACATCTATACATTTGATGCTACTACATCTAGCAAAATTGTATACGGTAACGAGGAAAATGAAGGGTGTAGATTGTGAAACCTTTTTTATTCCTGAATCCCTGGCTTGAGATCTGCTGCAGAGAAAACTCCCAAATGTTTACCTGTTCTATCATCTAGTAGCTCGTACGAGCTTGTTCCTCGCTTGGCTACTACAGTGCACGGAATATAGGCCGGACCGAGCTTTGCATTGAAAGCATCAGCTGCCGACGACTGGGTAAAACTTCTTCTGTAAACCTTTTGTCCCACCTTATAAATTGGAGCAGGTCTACGAAATCGTAAATTGTAACTTCTGGTTCTTTTCTCATGAGCTTTTTTAAATTATTTATTACATTTTCATGCACGATTTATCGACCTTCAATTTCGTATCTAAGCGCTCTTTCCCCGAAAGCTCATTCGTTACCATATCTAGTTTATGATCATCCCCGCTCGCGACTATCTCATGCCCAAACAGGATTCTATAGGGTGAATATCCCGTTGATGAATGAATAGTATTGTTAATAACGTACTCTATTTTCGAAACTTTTGCGTCCCACTTTCTTTGGTCGGACTTCACATATGTTCTCACACATGCATTTATACTGCGGTTTAAACGTTCTACAGGGTTGGCCTGACTATGATGCCTAGCATTTGTCCAGTGGGTGATTTTATACCGATCTAGGAAGGTTTTAAATTCCTTGCTCAGAAAAGTACTAGCATTGTCACTGATCAGAATCTCCGGAACTGAGTAGCGACGGAACCATTGTTCTTCAATTTCTCGTATTACTAATATTGTGCTAATTTTCTTAACAGGAATTAGCATAGTCCACTTGGAAAAAATATCCAGTGAAACAAAAAGGTGTGAATTACCCGCACGACTTCGTGGAAGCGATTGTAGAAAATCGATCGCCAAAATTTGAAAAGGTTTCGTAGACAACCTTTGTTTTCCCATTTCGGGCTATTGGGAACTATTAGCCGGTTTACATTCCTTGCACGTAGCGCAGCGCTCAACGAACCTGCGAACTGTGGTTGCCATTTTCGGCCAAAACCACTTTATCCTTAACTTGTCGAGTAGTTTTTCATATCCGACATGGAACGCATTTTCATGCTCGTTCCGGATGACTTGTTCTCTCACTCCCTCGGGAATACAAAGTTTCCACTCAAACCGGTAATCTAACGATTCCGTTTTAGCAGTTACAAATTTGAATAATTTTTCATTTTCTATTTTGTAATCTAGGTACTTCTCTGGCGATTCTTTCACAGCTTTATATAAAGATGAATACCAATCTTCTTTTTTGTCATATACATCGACCGTTTCCACTGCACGAGACAGTGTATCGGGAATCACATTATCACGACCTCGCCTGTGTCGGATTTCTAAGTCATAGCTTTGAAGCTCGATGCTCCAACGACTGAGCCTTGACGATGTTCGCCATTTACCTTTCATGATATGCGTTAAGGCAGATGCATCGGTAATAACGACGAAATGAGTACCTTCCACGTATGGCCTAAACTTTTCAATCGCTGAGAGTACAGCTAAGCCTTCTTTTTCGGATGCTGCATACGATTGTTGTGCCGGAGAAAGCTTTTGCGAAAAGTATGCTATCACTTTTTCCCCGTCACTGTGGTCTTGCGTAAGAATGGCAGCGATAGCACTATCACTTGCGTCACACTGTATAGTAAAGGGTAAGTTGAAATTCGGGTTCGAGAGCACTGGTGCAGTGATCAGGCTCTCTTTGAGTTTGATAAATGCTTCTTCAGCCATTTCCTTCCAAACTATCGTTTTAGGCTTTTTTCGTAACAAATTGGTTAGCGGAACGGTATACTCGCTAAACTTTGAAATGAACCGCCTGTAATAATTGGCCATACCCAAAAAGCGTCTCAAGGCACGGACTGATGTAAGTCGCTCATAACTAACGATAGCTTCGATTCGCTCTGGATTCGGTCGTAAACCATCTCTCGAGAGAATATATCCCAAATAGGGCAGCTCATGCATACAGAATTTTGATATTTTTATATTAATCGAAAGGTTGGCCCGTTTCAGAAGCATTGCTACCTCTCGCAAGGACTGAAGGTGAGCCTCGAATGTATCATTGACTACCACAATATCGTCGAGGTATATGAATACATTCGGTTCCAGTTCACCATACCCCAAGACCTCGTCCATCAGTCGTGCCAATGTAGCTGGACTGTTGACGAGCCCGAAAGGCAGCCTTGTGAACTGGAACAACCCCCTACCCAACACCGAGAACGCAGTATACTTTCTCGAATCAGGATCAAGTGGAATTTGTAGAAACGCTTTCGATAAATCGATGGTTGATAAGTACCTGCTTGACCCTAATCGACCAAGAATACGATCCTGGTGTGGGAGTGGGTAGGCGTCCCTAACGGTTCTCTCGTTGAGGCGTCGTGCGTCCAGACACAATCTTACCTCTCCTGTTGGTTTTAGTACAGGTACGGTACTCAGTGACCAATCACTCTTACTTTTTTCGATCACTTGCTGGTCCAACATGTGATCTAATTCCCGGTTTATTTTTAATTGCATTTCAGGAGATGTCGGGTAAGGATTTACTCTCACGGGAGGAGAGTTTTCAAAATCTTTTTTGAAGCTAATCTTATGCGATATCATCGGAGTGATATCGAGTACCATTCCTTCTTTTGCTACTTTAAATAAAGCTTTTACCTCTCTTAACCTTTCTAACTGCTGTTCATTTAATTCCATTTCTTCATCTGTGCGCTCTTCCGATTCACTCAGGCTGAGCTCCACAATTTCACTCTCATCTTGAACTGTCGGTCGGAGCTTAAATGACCTCCAGAAATCGTCATACCCGAGAATCAACCGATGTTTTAATTTCGGTGCTACCAAAGCCGATATAATATGAGTTTCTTCGTTAAAAGTTATTGGTAAGTGTACGTATCCCTCGATTTTAATTGAGCATCCAGAGGCAGTTCTAGCTGAAATCTCTGTCGGGTAAATTTTCAATTGAAGATCGCGAATGAATTTGCTGGCACCAACACCTAAAACCGTTCGTTGGGCCCCACTATCAAGAAGTCCTATAATGCTTTTCCCACCTATCTCTACTTTTACAAATGGTCGAATGTCTCCATTGATTCGTATAAAATTTTCTTCGATTACTTTTTCGCCTATATAATCTGTTTCTTCTACAGGTTCGAATCCAAAACATGTTAATAATACGTTCGTATCGGGTGAGCTAGGAGGATTTGAGGCTGGATTGTCAGCTTCCTCCCTCAAGCTGAACTCTCTCCGTTTTTTGGACAAACCGGGCATGTTTTAGTATATACTCCCGGAAACCCACATATTCTACAAAACTTTTGTCGATCTTCTTCACGTTATGATTTCCCGAGTTTCTGGTTTTTATGGATATTTCATTCACTTGGTTCTGACGCGATCGCCCAGAATTGTCTAACGGCTTTTGGAAAATATTACAGTTATTTTCATCAACGACTCGACCGAAACGTTTTAACTTCGAGAGTGACTTTATCCCCGCATCTGTAAGTGCGTTTTTATAGTCGTATCTCATATTACGCCAAACAATGTCAAACTTACGTCGATCAGAGATTTGACGTGTCATTTCCTGAAAATATTTTTGCTTGTCGTGGAAGTAATCCACGAAACGCTCACCACGCGACTGTCGCCTGTTTGTCGCTTGGACCTCGAGTTGAAAATCGAGATCTGGTGGGAGAAACTCTTTTTTAAATTCTGATTTAAGTTCAGACCATTTTCGGAAGTCTCGATTATGCATCCCTTCCATAAACCAATCTTTTGCCCTACCTGCGAATAAGTGTATGGCACTTCGGAAAAGCTCACGGTCGGAAACCTTTTCGGCTTTACACCTCATCTTAACTTCTTTCAAAAATTCTGTCAGTCTACGACCCCCGTCTTTCCCCTCATATTTCAATTTCCATTCCGACACGGAAATTCTTCTCATCGGTTTAAGGTATATTTTCCTATTTTTATTCTTATACTTTCCTTTTTTGCTAGCATTGTTTGTGTTCGAAGAGTTCTCTGTGGATGAGCTCTGTGAGTCTGAATATTCACTTGAACTAGATTCGGTGGCTTCTGAAGAAAACTTTACTCTCCTGGCATATCTGGTTCGCTTTTTCTGAGGCTTCGCTTTTTGTCTCTGCTTTTTAATTTTATTTTTCGTTCTTTTTTTATCTGAGTTACTCGAGCTTTCTGTTGAGCTTTTAGATTCATCTTCTATCTCGTCTAACCCTGGCACCGGTTCCTCTATCGACTCAATCTCTGAAATAGATTGGTTCCCAACAGCTTCATCAAAATCATTCCCTTGATCTAGAGGATCGGGTTAATCGAATTTCGGGAATTCCGGCTCAATTTTAATCGTGTCATTCAAATTAACCAATAGATTTTCTAATCGCCTTTTCCGCTCAATGCTTTCCTCTGCTTCCTTAATTCTTCTTTTTTCCCTCTCAATTTCCTTTTCTCTCTCTTCTTTTTGTTGTTTAGTAGTTTAAATAACGAAACGTTTGAAATGTCGTATTAATTCCGACGAATTCTCGAGTTTTCCCTGTTCATAATCCTTCAATTGTTCTATAATTATTTCTGCGCATTTGAGCGAATCCTCCATTTGCTTTTGTTTAAATTCTAATGGTTCGATTTTTTTCCCACAGCTGGTATTTTCTACCCCCCCCTTCCTCTATAAGTTCCAACGTCTTTCCGTAAGCGATATCATTTAAGGTTTCAATTTCACTGCGGACTTCTACCAACGCTTGACTCAAATGCTGTTCTAACAGATTGGACTCAGATTTATGTTCAAAGCTTGGTTGTGTGAAATCAAGAAAATTCTTTTGGAAAATATACGATGCCTGCTTTCCTAAGTATAACAAGTCTGAAAGATGTTTTCTTGCTTGTGGGGTTCTTCACAGCGAAAATATTCTAACTCGATAATGGATTAAACGAGTTCTAAACTTTTCTCTCTGACGTTTGTCTACCTTGGTACTTTCTAATAAACTTCCAATTATCATTAGCTTTGATCTGATAATAGTAATTTCTTCTGTAACATTCCTCCAAGTTGGAGAATGAGTTACAACTTCCAAATCCTTCTCCTCTCTCATCCTATCTTTCAATTTTCTTCGTTTTATACTTTCGTGTTCGTTAAGTCCGAACAGTATATTTCTAATTAGCAACTCATGCTCAACTTCATCAATGGACAAATGAGACACATTCAAATGTTTGTACATCTCTTGCAGGTCCATTATGAAGAAATCAAATTTACTTCAATATAATCAAGATCGATATATAGTTCACAAAAATAATAAGTGGATCGTTTACTTCCCAATAAATTTATATAGAAAAAATTTGTATCAATGTGTTTTGTTTTTATTGCACAGAATCAAGACCCATCAAAAGGAATTATGTTTTATTTTGTATACACCGAGACGAAATTCGATCACTCTTTGATGAATTAACTTTTCTGAAAGCTCTTTTTTGAGAGCGTACGCGCACTTGTAAGCCACTGTGAGTATCCCAAACCAATTTGTTGAGAAAGATGTATTCACATCACCACAAAGACAATTCACCCCCACGAAACCAGTACAGCGATTTATTAGAATTTTCCCTATCACTATAATTCTGCACTTTTTTAATGATTTTGCGCTTCTGATTAGATTTGTTAGTTAGTTGGGCGCCATTTGTTGTCTCGCAGATCAGAAGGATCAATGCGCTATTGCCCCTAGTCCCTGGTCAGAGCCACGGGGACCGTCTGGGGTGGGCTCCGAAGGCCTCTTTTACTGGCGAGCTCGAGCGTTACTGGCGAGCTCGAGGTTCTATACAGGGTACCCAATCAGAAGCTCTAACACGGTCTCAACTTTCTTCGTATTTTTATTTCTACTTACAATTGTTTAGTGTATGTGTGTGTGTGTGTCTCGACGGTATTCGGCCGGCCGGCTGGATCTGGGTGGCGCTGGGAAACTCTTATCTGGTTGACTGGAAAGCTCGATGGTTGCTCGGTGGTTTCTCGCTGATGACCGTTGCAGCATTCGGGGGGATTACCAGTCGTACGTTGCTAATTTGACTGTCGGCACTAATGTCCATTTGCCAGCGTTGCCATGCTAGGGGTACTTCTCGGACATTTGGTTACTCCGATGGCCTTAGGGTACCATCTGCTGGGTCCTAATTCACGAGTAGAGAGAGAGAGGTAGGTGCTATTGGCCTTGCTGAGGCTGCGGTTTCATACCTGATTCTTTATTTTTGATTTTCACCGTAAGTAAGATGTGGTTTACAATGACTTTGGTGCACAACTTTTCTAGCGTCTTTTTAATCTGCTCGATTCGAGGTGCGAGTCCAAAATGTCAGTCCGGCTTAGATTTGCCAAGAACTACTCTTTCTCTCTTCCTCTATCTCCCTCTCTCTCTCACACAAACTTTTCAACTTTCTAGTCAAATACTTCTATGGTTTCCGGTTTCCGCCAACTGTGTTTGAAGTGTATTTTGTATATTTTGTGTACGTGGATTTACATTTTCATTTTACATTTAGTTATAGACCGAACTATTAAAATTTAAGTGCCTAGTTTTATCATTTCTACCATTATACATATTCTCTTCCTGTCTATATCTGATATAATTAATATTATGAAAAATGAACGTAATTTTAGACTAAAGATATACATATATATTCATACAAATTTAGTTTGCTATAATTTTTATGGGTAACTATGATAGCAGATCTGTGCTTTTGACTTGTCTCTCGCCGTTCTCATTTGCTCGCTCAGTACTGGCACACAGGGGAAACCATCCAAATGGTAACACAATCACTGGATCAATTTCCGATTAACAATTTAGAGATGAAATAAGAAATTATTGAACATTCGAAAGTTCAAATTATCATTTTATTAAATATTGCACCCATTAACTTCGTATATTAATTGTATCAATAGTCGTCTCATTAGTTGAGTCACCCCATCATTTTACTTAGTACTCGATCTACAATTAACGAATGGCGTTGAGTTCGGTCCTGAGAGTCAATATCAGAAAGAATTATATGAAAAAATATGCAATTTTTCTTTTCTAGCGGAGTGAATATGAGGAGTAGGAACTTCAGCATGCAAAATGCTAGAAAAATCTCTTTATTTGATCCCATTATTTCAGCAGCAGAATCCTGTCATTAATTCGTTAAAAAATCGTTCAATATTTTTTTATATGTTCAACTCACAATAGTCAACATTATTTATCCAACTGATCACATTGTACTCAATGCATCTACTGGTAAACTATGTCAGAACCTTTGATCCTGCTTACGATATAGCAAGAAAAGTCAAATGCGTTCCACCAAGCAAGCAATGATTGTGATGCCCTATTCAGTACGTGTTTCAAAATAACGAATCACGTGCATAGGGGACGGGTATAGCGTGATGGGTAAGTCGATGCCTTTCACGCAGCCCGCCTGGGTTCGATTCCCAACCCCGCACATGGGGTCAGAAAGTTTTTCTGTCCCGAAGAGGCGAATGACTTTATTGTTAAAGCCTCTATAATAGAAACAAAAAAAAGAATCACGTGCATGTAAAATCTCCACCCAAAACTCGTTGCGCGCCAAACAATTTTCCAACGATCTAGTATTCTTTTCTTCAACGGCGAAATACTGAGCATCTTCTTACACGCCAAACATCAATCGTAGATCTAGCAATCATTGGCGATTTTTTTCAACGGAAAATTCCATTGTCCATACAAAACAACTTTATGGATTTTTCACATTTTTCCGGCAAGTTTTCCTAATTTTTTTGATGTACGAACCCGGTGGGGGTGCAAACTGATCGAACAAAAAAAAAAGAATCATGTAAATCCGTCCATCCGTTCTTACGTGATGCGATTACAAAGAATGATCTCTGCATTTATATATATATATATATATATATATATATATATATATATATATATATATATATATATATATATATATATATATATATATATATATATATATATATATATATATATATATATATATATATATATATATATATATATATATATATATATATATATATATATATATATATATATATATATATATATATATATATATATATATATATATATATATATATATATATATATATATATATATATATATATATATATATATATATATATATATATATATATATATATATATATATATATATATATAGATAGATTTAAATAAAATTCTAATAATTTCACCGCCGCGTAAGTTTACGCGTTGTTTCCTACGTAGAAGATGTTCGTCGCCGTCGACTCTTCAGATGAAAACCAACCCATTGTTTTTCTTCTGAATATAGGGCTGTATTCTTATAGCAGGCTGTAGCACTTCCTAGCAAATCTTCCATCCATACTGTTCGCTTGAAGATTTTTTTTTACTGTCAGTTTTTCTTGTTTTCAGAGGTTTAAAACACTCTCCTTTTTTCAATTGACTGTAGCACTTACTAGCAAATCTTCAGTCCATACTGTTCACTAAAAGATTTTCTCATTCTGTCACTAAAAGTTTTTTTTTCGTTTTTAGGGCTTTAAAACCCCTTTTTTTTTGCTGTAGCACTTTTCTAGCGAATCTTCAGTCCATATTGTTCACTTTTTAAAACCCTTTATTTTCTTGGCTGTAGCACTTTTTAAAGCACCAAAAAATGTGCTAATTCCTTAATACTGGACTTAGCATTTGTTTCCCACTTGCACTTGTAGTTCGAACTGAGCTAAGTCCTTTTTAACACTAGACTTAGCATTTTTTTTCACTTGTGCTTTTACCGTTCGAATTGCGCTAAGTCCTTTTTAACACTGGACTTAGCATTTTTCACTTGTACTTTTGCCGTTCGAATTACGCTAAGTCCTTTTTAACACTGGACTTAGAATTTTTCACTTGTACTTTTACCGTTCGAATTACGCTAAGTCCTTTTTAACACTGGACTTAGCCTTTTTCCACTTATTCACTAGTCCCTTCTTAACTGGGACTGTCGCGCGGTGAACACTGTCACGATCTGCCATGTGGCAGGTTCTTTTCTTTCGAAGGACTACAGAACGAATGTCGATTTATTTTTCAGCATTTTGGTTTTATAGAATGTACAAATTTTGTCTGTGTACGTGTAAGTTTAACGAGAAGTCTTGAGACTTGACAATTACATATATCGAAAGGTTTTGGTAAAGATAATATGGAGAAGGCTAATGTTTAATAAACATCCTCGACCTCGCACTCGACCCGCAGCGATGGCAAGAACAATTGAAGTTATTTATTTTCCTTCGCGCGAGGCGGAAAATACACGCCAGCGGGGCGCGCATGGTTTAAAGTGTTTATATTCATTGCGTTGCTTTGCTTGTGCGCTGTAAGCAGTTCAAGTGTTTAAGATAGGAGGACCGTTTTTGGTACCGAGCATAATTTCGGTCATATAGGTCCAACTCATAAATTATTTAAAGTTTATGATTTGTAATGTGCCGATGCATCAAATCAAAAGACTATAACAGTTCGGCTGAAAAGTTCGTATCGTTTAATAGAAACACACATTTTTTTTGCCAAAATTCGTTTTTATTATTCAACATAATTGCAATCAGAGGCGATACAGCGATTATAGCGATCTTCCAACTTTTCGATACCATTTTTGTAGTACGATTTGTCCTTTGCCTCAAAATAGGCCTTAGTTTCAGCGATTACCTTTTCATTGCTTCTAAATTTTTTACCAGCGAGCATTCTCTTGAGGTCTGAGAACAGGAAAAAGTCACTGGGGGCCAAATCTGGAGAATACGGTGGATGAGGGAGCAATTCGAATCCCAATTCGTTCAATTTCAGCATGGTTTTCATCGACTTGTGACACGGTGCATTGTCTTGATGAAACGAAACTTTTGTCTTCTTCAAATGAGGCCGTTTTTTGAAATTTCGCCCTTCAAACGCTCTAATAACGCTATATAATAGTCACTGTTGATGGGTTTTCCCTTTTCAGGGTAGTCGATGAAAATTATACCATGCGAATCCCAAAATACAGACGCCATAACCTTACCGGCCGATTGTTGAGTCTTTCCACGTTTTGGGTTCGGTTCATCGCGTGCAGTCCACTCAGCTGACTGTCAATTGGACTCCAGAGTGAAGTGATGGAGCCATGTTCCGTCCATTGTTATATATCGACAAAAAATCGGTTTTATTTCGATATAACAGCTCCAAACACTGCTCAGAATCATCAATTCGTTGTTGTTTTTGATCGATTGTGAGCTCACGCGGCACCCATTTTGCACAAAGCTTTCTCATATCCAAATATTCTTGAATAATATGTCCAACACGTTCCTTTGATATCTTTAGGGTGTCAGCTATCTCGATCAACTTCACTTTACGGTCATTGAAAATCATTTTGTGGATTTTTTTCACGTTTTCATCGGTAACAGCCTCTTTTGGACGTCCACTGCGTTCATCGTCTTCGGTGCTCATATGACCAGTACGAAATTTTGCAAACCAATTACGAATTGTTGCTTCGCCCGGTGCAGAGTCTGGATAACACTCATCAAGCCAGTTTTTTGGTATCGGCGGCACGTTTTTTCATCAAAAAGTAGTTTTTCATCAACACACGAAATTCTTTTTTTTCCATTTTTTTTTTCACAATAACAAAAGTAGCTTCACTCAAAATGCAATATCTCACAAACTAATAATAAGACAGCTGTCAAATTTATACACGTATCTTTTGAAGGTTGGTACTAACTGAAAATGGTATGGATTTAATTCTAGTGGCGCCCTCTCATAGAAACGATACGAACTTTTCAGCCGATCTGTTATGTGCTACGATGTATGGCTGGTTTCCGTCCAAAGTATTCTCAAGAAGACGTTTACAATGTGACCACATTGTGTCGAAAATGAAATGAAATGAAATGTAATATTGAAATTGTTCTGAGGGTGGTTAACGTGGAAAACGTGGTGGTTTTGTAATTCCGCCACAGTGGACAGAAACCACACGCTGAGCATTAGGACAAAAGCTGGCTTGATCTCGATGTTCTGTACATATTGAGACAGCGGAAGCTAGGCCTCACGATCCTTTTGGTTTGAAGAGTTGGTTTGAAGAGTTTTTTAAACACACTTCACCATATAATTCCGGAACCGGAAGTCAGATCCGCATGAAATTTGGAAGTTTTATATGGGACCATGAGACGTTTGAATTTGAATCGGTCACGCCATCTCTGAGAAAAGTGAGAAAGTAATTTGAAATAAGAATTTTCCCTAATCACCATGTAACTCCGGAAGCGGAAGTCGGATCAAAATAAAATTCAAGAACTTTGTGTAGAACAATTGTACCTTCATTTGAAACAAAGTTTGTGAGAAACGGCTCAGCCGTCTCTGAGAAAAGTAAGTATAGTTATTTGCATTTTTTTGCACATATTAGCACCCTGTAATTCCGGAACCGGAAGTTGGACCCGAATAAAATTCAGGAATCCATCCATCGAGCTGTACCCTGCAGTGCATACATGGTATGCATGCTGTCGTCACCTATCGCACTTTTCGTGTTTTTCAGTGGATTACATCGCACCAACGTGTGCCATATGTACATATGTTTACATATTGGAATTATTGAGTTAACAAACCAGCAAGCATGGGTAGTCTGAATGAATCGGAATATAGAGACTTCCTCTGCCACTCGCAACCCCCAGCCTGTAAATCTATCGTTTGTAGTGGGTCTCAGGCATCGAGGTTATATATTGATGCTCAACAATGCCACCAGCGTTCCAGCATATTAGCGATGTACTTGCTGTATGACAATGCATACGGGCTCTGTATCAATAAAATGCCAACGTGAGATCACACTAGCAAGTCTTGTAGAGTTTTATGCCATATGATCAACGACCATCTATAGGATACACTGTCAGTTCGGTTTGGTTACGACTTTAGAGGCGTTCAGGCATAATCCAACGAACGTAGCGTTATACCACAGTCCGGTCGAACTAGTATTGAACCCTTGGTTCGTTCCTATGGTTCCTCTCGTACTGCACAGGAATACCGTTAAGACAGTGACACCAGTAGGGTACAACTAACCTGTCTCACGACGGTCTAAACCCAGCTCACGTTCCCTTGAAAGGGTGAACAATCCTACGCTTTGTGAATTTTGCTTCACAATGATAGGAAGAGCCGGCATCGAAGGATCAAAAAGCCACGTCGCTATGAACGCTTGGTGGCCACAAGCCAGTTATCCCTGTGGTAACTCTTCTGACACCTATTGCTAAAAACTCTTCAAACCAAAAGGATCGTGAGGCCTAGCTTCCGCTGTCTCAATATGTACAGAACATCGAGATCAAGCCAGCTTTTGTCCTAATGCTCAGCGTGTGTTTCTGTCCACTGTGGCGGAATTACAAAACCACCACGTTTTCCACGTTAAACCCTCAGAACAATTTCAATATTACATTTCATTTCATTTCATTTTCGACACAATGTGGTCACATTGTAAACGTCTTCTTGAGAATACTTTGGACGGAAACCAGCCATACATCGTAGCACATAACAGATCGGCTGAAAAGTTCGTATCGTTTCTATGAGAGGGCGCCACTAGAATTAAATCCATACCATTTTCAGTTAGTACCAACCTTCAAAAGATACGTGTATAAATTTGACAGCTGTCTGATTATTAGTTTGTGAGATATTGCATTTTGAGTGAAGCTACTTTTGTTATTGTGAAAAAAAATGGAAAAAAAGAAATTTCGTGTGTTGATGAAACACTACTTTTTGATGAAAAAAAGTGCGGTCGATACCAAAAACTGGCTTGATGAGTGTTATCCAGACTCTGCACCGGGCGAAGCAACAATTCGTAATTGGTTTGCAAAATTTCGTACTGGTCATATGAGCACCGAAGACGATGAACGCAGTGGACGTCCAAAAGAGGCTGTTACCGATGAAAACGTGAAAAAAATCCACAAAATGATTTTCAATGACCGTAAAGTGAAGTTGATCGAGATAGCTGACACCCTAAAGATATCAAAGGAACGTGTTGGACATATTATTCAAGAATATTTGGATATGAGAAAGCTTTGTGCAAAATGGGTGCCGCGTGAGCTCACAATTGATCAAAAACAACAACGAATTGATGATTCTGAGCAGTGTTTGGAGCTGTTATATCGAAATAAAACCGATTTTTTGTCGATATATAACAATGGACGGAACATGGCTCCATCACTTCACTCTGGAGTCCAATTGACAGTCAGCTGAGTGGACTGCACGCGATGAACCGAACCCAAAGCGTGGAAAGACTCAACAATCGGCCGGTAAGGTTATGGCGTCTGTATTTTGGGATTCGCATGGTATAATTTTCATCGACTACCCTGAAAAGGGAAAACCCATCAACAGTGACTATTATATAGCGTTATTAGAGCGTTTGAAGGGCGAAATTTCAAAAAACGGGCTCATTTGAAGAAGACAAAAGTTTTGTTTCATCAAGACAATGCACCGTGTCACAAGTCGATGAAAACCATGCTGAAATTGAACGAATTGGGATTCGAATTGCTCCCTCATCCACCGTATTCTCCAAATTTGGCCCCCAGTGACTTTTCCTGTTCTCAGACCTCAAGAGAATGCTCGCTGGTAAAAAATTTAGAAGCAATGAAAAGGTAATCGCTGAAACTGAGGCCTATTTTGAGGCAAAGGACAAATCGTACTACAAAAATGGTATCGAAAAGTTGGAAGATCGATATAATCGCTGTATCGCCTCTGATGGCAATTATGTTGAATAATATAATATATATATATATATATATATATATATATATATATATATATATATATATATATATATATATATATATATATATATATATATATATATATATATATATATATATATATATATATATATATATATATATATATATATATATATGTGTATTATATCAGGGCTAATAAAAGTCATTTTCATTGACTGAAAAATAGACGAAAATGACAAGAAATTATTGTCACTCTCAGCTTCGCTTGCAAACTATGAGAACGAAGTCCAGGTGCAGTCAATAACATAAGCGGGACAGTAGTTTCAAAATTGTGTTTTTTCTTTCATTTGCCCTTTCAGTCATTTGCAGTTTCCAGTGAAAATCCTATAGTATGCAGTGTCGATATTCAACCAAAGCTGTGAGAATTGAAAACGACAAAAAGGTTTCACAATAAGTTTTAACTGTTAATGCTCGATTTTGTAGTAGTTTTGGTTTCCAAAGAAGTTATTGGATGTAATTACTTCGATTTGCCATATTTTAGTCTCTTTTTATAGCCAAGCGTCACATATTTTCAATACATCGATGAAAGAATAAAAATTGAAATTCTGCTGTTGCTACCTGAAGACGTTAGTTTGGTTTCATTTTGTCACAGAGGAAAGAGTGACGTTGGCAATTATGCTCTCTCATTTTTTCGATGAGAAACGAAATTGCTTCGTCTCTCTTCGTTTGTTCTGGTGTCGGTCATTTACGAATGAGACAGTAAAACATTGAAAATGAGACTGCTGGAATGGTTTCTTTCATTGAGAATGCGTGACAATTTTAAGCTCTGATATATATATATATATATATATATATATATATATATATATATATATATATATATATATATATATATATATATATATATATATATATATATATATATATATATATATATATATATATATATATATATATATATATATATATATATATATATATATATATATATATATATATATATATATATATATATATATATATATATATATATATATATATATATATATATATATATATATATATATATATATATATATATATATATATATATCATTGCCGTTTCAACCTTCCGAGCGAACGGACGTGCTTTATGTTTACTGCGAAAAAAATCCAGTGCCTGTGTGATAACGTGACCGGACGATCAAAACTAGATTATATCGCTATTGTGTAATAGACAATAGTGCTTTTTTCTGTGAGAGGTTTTTTGTACATTATACACTGACGATCGAAACAGTACCGTTAGCAGGTGATTGTTTGATCGATCAAGGCCAGATTTCAGTGGCCATTGTGATTATACTGTGCGGATTATAAGTGAGTGTGCTTTTTCCTCTCGGAGGTTTTTTGCACACCCTCGAAGCGACGATACGCCGATCGACGAGGGCTTGGCTTTGGTGGCCCCCGTTGGATTAAAAGTTAAGTACTATTATTTTGTATATTTTTTTTTCTTCTTCATTCGTTCATTACCACCATATTTAAAGCAGTTGACTGCAAATTGGCCCCTTCTCTCAGCGATTGCTTCGATGGCTAAATCATCCATCGAGGTCACGGATCTAATCACTGTTTTACAGTGGAATTGCAGAAGTATCATTCCAAAAATAGATTCTTTTAAATTTTTAGTAAATAATCTGAAATGTGACGCATTTGCATTGTGCGAAACTTGGCTAACTTCTGAAATATCCTTAAACTTACACGATTTTAACATTATTCGCCTGGATCGAGATGATCCCTACGGAGGAGTACTTTTGGGGATCAAAAAGTGCTATTCTTTTTATCGAATTAACCTCCCCTCGATATCAGGTATTGAAACTGTCGCATGTCATGTTACAATCAAAGGCAAGGATCTTTGCATTGCTTCAATCTATATTCCCCCAAGAACCTCGGTTGGGCATCGGTAGCTCAGTGATATCATTGAGCTCCTTCCCGCACCGACGTTGGTTTTAGGAGACTTTAACTCACACGGTACGGGATGGGGCTGTCTTCACGACGATAACAGATCAGCTATGATCCATGATATCTGCGACAACTTCAAAATGACAATCTTGAATACGGGAGAAATGACACGAATTCCTGCACCACCAGCAAGACCAAGTGCGCTGGATTTATCCCTTTGCTCGACATCGCTACGGTTGGATTGCACGTGGGAGGTAATTCCTGATCCCCACGGTAGCGATCATCTACCGACCGTAATATCAATCACCAGCGGCTCAAAATCATCGAAGACAATCAATATTTCGTATGACCTCACACGAAATATTGATTGGAACACCTGATAATTACCGGAATTACGCGGCGTTAGACGTTAAAATTAAGAACTTGATTAGAGCTAAGAAACGTAGAGCTCTTACTTGCACTCTTGTCATGTAACAATAAAGCCCCGGGATTAGACAGAATAAAATTCAACTTGTTGAATAATCTGCCTGACCCCGCAAAAAGGCGCTTGCTGAGTTTATTCAATAAGTTCTTTGAGGACAACATTGTTCCACATGACTGGAACCAAGTGAAAGTGATATCCATTCAAAAACCAGGAAAACCAGCCTCCGATCACAATTCGTATCGGCCGATTGCTATGCTTTCCTGTATCCGGAAATTGTTCGAAAAAATGATTCTGTTTCGTCTAGACAATTGGGTCGAGACTAATGGCTTACTTTCAGATATACAATTTGGTTTCCGCAGGGGCAAAGGAACGAACGATTGTCTTGCGTTGCTCTCAGCCGAAATTCAAATGGCATTTGCTCGTAAGGAACAAATGGCGTCAGTTTTCCTAGACATCAAGGGGGCTTTTGACTCAGTTTCTATAAATATCCTATCTGAGAAGTTGCATCAGCATGGTCTTTCACCAATTTTGAATAACTTTTTGTACAATCTATTGTCCGAGAAATACATGTATTTCGCGCATGGTGATTTGTCGACAATACGATTCAGTTACATGGATCTTCCTCAGGGCTCATGCTTAAGCCCCCTTTTATAAAATTTTTACGTAAACGACATCGATAAATGTATCAACACATCTTGCACGCTGAGAAAACTTGCCGACGACAGCGTTGTGTCCATTATAGGACCCAAAGCTGCCGATCTGCAAGGGCCGTTACAAGATACTCTTGCCAACTTATCCACATGGGCTCTTCAAATGGGTATCGAGTTCTCTACGGAGAAAACTGAGCCGGTTGTATTTTCAAGGAAGCGAGAACCAGCACAACTACAGCTTCAACTAGGGGGTGAAAACATAGCTCAGGTCTTCACATTCAAATATCTCGGGGTCTGGTTCGACTCCAAAGGCACCTGGGGATGTCACATTAGGTATCTGAAACAAAAATGCCAGCAGAGAATCAATTTTCTTCGTACAATAATCGGAACTTGGTGAGGTGCCCACCCAGGAGACCTGATCAGGTTGTACCAAACAAAGATATTGTCCGTTATGGAATATGGATGCTTCTGCTTCCGATCCGCCGCGAACACCCATTTCATTAAGCTGGAAAGAATTCAGTATCGTTGTTTGTGTATTGCCTTGGATTGCATGCAATCAACTCATACGATGAGTCTTGAAGTGTTGGCGGGCGTATTACCGTTGAAAAACCGGTTCTGGGATCTCTCATATCGTTTGCTCATTCGATGCGACATTTTGAATCCTCTGGTGATTGAAAACTTCGAAAGGTTAGTTGAGCTTAATTCTCAAACCCGTTTTATGTCCTTGTATTTTGATTACATGGCTCAGAATATTAATCCTTCTTCGTTTGCTTCCAACCGTGCTCATTTCTTGGATACTTCTGATTCTACTGTGTTTTTCGACACATCCATGAGAGAAGAGATTCGTGGAATTCCGGAACACGTACCCCCTCGAGTGGCCCCTAATATATTTTATAATAAATTTAGAACAGTCAACTGTGAAAAGTTGTTTTACACTGATGGATCAAACATCGACAGGTCCACAGGCTTCGGCATCTTCAATCAAAACATCACCGCTTCTTACAAACTCAGTGATCCGGCTCAGTTTACGTCGCAGAATTAGCTGCTATTCAGTACACCCTCGAGATCATTGAAACATTGCCCAAAGACCATTACTTCATTGTCACGGACAGTCTAAGTTCAATAGAAGCTCTCCGGGCAATGAAGCCAGGAAAGTATCCCTCATATTTCCTGGGGAAAATACGGGAACACTTGCGAACTTTATCTAAACGGTCTTATTCAATATCGTTAGTCTGGGTCCCTTCGCATTGTTCCATTCCGGGCAATGAAAAGGCAGACCCATTGGCTAAGGTGGGCGCATTAGAAGGTGATATTTATGAAAGACCAATCTGCTTCAATGAATTTTTCAGTATTTCTCGTCAGAAAACTCTCGAAAGTTGGCAAACTTCATGGACGAATGACGAACTGGGACGATGGCTACACTCCATTATCCCTAAGGTATCGACGAAACCTTGGTTCAAGGGGATGAACGTGAGTCGTGATTTCATTTGTGTTATGTCACGGCTCATGTCAAATCACTACACTTTCAACGCACATCTCCGGCGTATCGGGATCGTGAAGAACGGGCTCTGCACCTGTGGCGACGGTTATCAGGACATCGAGCATGTCGTGTGGTCGTGCGTAGAGTATCGCGACGCCAGGTCGAAGCTACTGGAATACCTCAGGGCCCGAGGTAGACCGCCTGAGGTGCCGGTTCGGGATGTGTTGGCGAGTCGGGATAGTTCATATATGTTTCTGATATACCAGTTCCTCAAACACATTAATATACAAGTGTAATCTGTTACATCTTGCTTAGAAAGTTCCTCCTATTTATCGACGTTATTTCAACTGTGGCTAAGAATTATTTTCACCTGCAGGTTCGACACTAACTTCCGCCGATTATCCCGATTCCTCATCTGTCCACCATCTTCATCGGAACTAACAAGATCTTTTTGCTGTCACTAACCTTTTCGCTTCCCCCCTCTCCGTCTCTTCTCCATCTCGATGTCAACTAATTAGATCTCTGTCGTTCTTAGTCATTTCGTTCCCATATCCCCATTTTACTTCGTTTTCCGCAATATTTACTTCTCTATATTTTTTCGTTATATTTACATCACCATCATCGCCCACGGAAGGTCGCTCTAGTCATGCGGGCCACCAGCCAGGTATTCGTAGCCTGGGGGTGTTTCCCGCGGACCCACACGGACCGAGGGATGCGGCCAACGTCATCTGGAAGACTCATGATATATTCCATCCACCGGCCGGTGCCGATCGCCAGCTGAAGGTTGGATCTGCCAAAGTCGACCACTGCGACCCCAATACAACATTATCCAATCATACTATCCTAGTTTTAAGTTAGTCGTTAATAAAATTAGAAAAAGTCCTTGGCACCTTAGAGCTTAAGCAGTGTGCCTTCAAAATAATTATATTATTGAATAAAAAAAAAAATATATATATATATATATATATATATATATATATATATATATATATATATATATATATATATATATATATATATATATATATATATATATATATATATATATATATATATATATATATATATATATATATATATATATTTATATATATATATATATATATAAATATATATATATATATATATATATATATATATATATATATATATATATATATATATATATATAAATGCAGAATGTAATGATAGTGTTTGGTAGTCGCAGAAAAGAATACTAGATCGTTTAGAAAATCTTTTGGCGCGCAACGCGTTGTTTTCTGTGGAGATTTCACATGCGTACTTGATCGATGTGATTCGTCATTTCGAACCGCGTGCTTAAAGGTGTATCAAAATAATTTAACAAATGACATAATTGCATAATACCAACCAAATGAATGTTGTAATAAAACCATTGTCGGTAGGAGAAAAAAACATCTAATATCGTATACCAGTCAATAAATCAGCAAATTGGGGAGCGAATTAAAGAATGGACTGTACTGTGCGAGTTTTAACGTAAAAATAAAGAATTTATCTTTTACATCAATTAATTTATTAAGGCGCGTATCATGAGTGCTAATTAGATACTACTGTCAAATACGATTTCTGAAATGGAATGAAATTTTTGGCGCTTGTGAAGAACATCAAAATTTTATAGATCTGGAGGAAACTAAAATCAATGCGGGACTTCAGTTTCATTGCCATGAGTGTAGATGCAGAGTCTCATAACCATAAGTGCAAATCGAAAATATATTGCTCTTCAACATAAAGTTATGGGTATTTTAAGAACGGGTTTGGTGAGAAGATGTTTTGTATTTTTTGTTTTCCGCATGTAGAAATTTGATTACGGTGCCACCATTCATCTCGGCTTCAGTAGTCAACTCATATACTAAAACTTTTAAAATGAGATCTACTGTCTCTGTTCGAGAGCTACATTGACTCTACGAGTTGGATGAAAATTTGCCTCGAGTTTTTTTGTGTAGCTATAACAGCAATATCGCACAATTGTCGAACTATTTTTTCTTCAGTATATTGTTTCTTACAGTCGAAGCATAGACATTGCGTTAAATTTTACCAAAAATCGTTGACTGAGAGTCGACTCGTCCGTAAATTACCATGACGACTCTACTGATGAGATGTCTGTTGTTACAAAAACCCTACTATGCTGGCTTAAAAAAACGATATCAATTCAACCCTACTTTGCAATCACTTTAAATACCGAATAACGTATGATTTGTATATTGAAGGATCCATTACTCCATGAATTGAATTTTGATTTTAAAAATTACGATTTAAAGAAGAGTGAGTTCTTTAAAAGTGAATTGATCTAATTTAAAGGACTTGTTAGTTGGTGCACAAAAATTATTTTGGCCCTCCAGATCCCCGAAAATAATGGTCAGAAGACTTTAGAATTGAGCTTCGCGACGTCGTTTGACTTACTTACCTTACCTAACACCTATAGGCCTGGGGTGGCCTTTGCTGTATCAAGAATACGTCTCCACATAACTCGGTCCATGGCTGCTCGTCGTCAGCCACTCAAGGTACGGATGCTGCTGAGATCACCCTCCACTTGATCGATCCACCTTGCTCGCTGCGCTCCTCTTCTTCTTGTACCAGTCGGATTAGATTCAAGAACCATTTTCACTGGGCTATCGTCCGACATCCTTATGACATACCCAGTCCATCGTAGATGTCCGATTTTAGCTGTCCGTACGGTAGGTGGTTCTCCTAGCAACTGTTGCAATTCGTGATTCTTACGCCGTACTTTTCTCGATCGAAGGGTTTTTCTAAGTCCAAAGTACGCACGATTCCCTGCCAAAATACGTCTATGAATTTCTCTGCTGGTGTGATTATCGGCGGTCACCAGTGCGCCCAAATACACGAACTCGTCAACCACCTCGATATCGTCACCGTCTATCAATATTCGTGGTGGGAGGCGTAGTGTTTCTTCTCTAGAGCCTCTTCCTCTCATGTATTTTGTTTTTGACGCATTTATGGCCAGTCCAATACGCCTAGCTTCAGCTTTCAGTCCGATGTAGGTTTCCGTCATCTTCTCAAGGTTTCGTGTCACAATATCAATATCGTCAGCGAAGCCAAAAAGTTGTACGGACTTTCGGAAGATCGTGCCACTCGTGTCGATCCTCGCTCTTCGAATCACACCTTCCAAGGAAATATTGAACAAGATACAAAAGAGTCCATCACCTTGCCGTAGCCCTCTCCGAGATTCGAAGGAATTCGAGAGCGTCCCAGATACTCGGACGTAGCACATCACTCTATCCATCGTTGCTTTGACCAATCGCGTCCGTTTATCCGGGAAACCGTATTCGTGCATGATCTGCCATAGCTGTTCTCGATCGATTGTGTCGTATGCCGCTTTGAAGTCAATGAATAGGTGATGCGTGGGTACGTTGTATTCACGACACTTCTGGAGTATTTGTCTTATCGCGAATATGTGATTCGTAATGGCGCGGGCTCCAGTAAATCCCGCTTGGTAAGGCCCTACGAATTCCTTAGCTATTGGTGATAGACGACGGAAAAAGGATTTGGGAGAATACCTTGTAGGCGGCGTTGAGGATTGTGATTGCGCGGTAATTGTAACAATCTTGCTTATCGCCCTTTTTGTAAACGGGACATATCACTCCATCCATCCATTCCTGCGGTGGAATCTCCTCCTCCCAAATCCTAAAAATCATCCAGTGCAGCGATCTAGCCAGTGCCTCTCCTCCATGTTTGAGCAGCTCGCCTGGTAACTGGTCATTGCCCGCGGCTTTGTTGTTCCTCAGCTTGCCGATCTTATAACTTATCTCCGTCAGATCAGGTGCTGGGAATCTGTCGTCGGCTGAGCGTGCACCCAGATTGATTCCTGTGTCGTTTTCTGTATCCTGTGCTTCGTCATTCAGATGCTCGTCGTAGTACTGCTTCCACCTGTCGATCACCTCACGTTCGTTCGTGACAAGGTTACCACTGGTATCTCTGCACATTTCGGCCTGTGGCGTGAAGCCTCTACGTGAGCAGTTCACCTTCTCATAGAATTTCCGTGTATCATTTGCGCGGTACAGCTGTTCCATTGCTTCGCGATTTTGGTCTTCCTGGTGGCGCTTTCTCTTCCGGAAAACCGTGTTCTGTCTGTTCCGTACCTGTCTGTATCGTTCCTCGTTCGCTCTAGTGCGGTGTTGCAGCATCCTCGCCCTTGCTGCATTCTTCTCTTCGACCAACTGCTGACATTCGCCGTCAAACCAGTCATTTTCTCGATTCGATAACCTCGCACCTAGTACGGTTGAAGCAGTTCTACTCACGCCGGATATTATATTCCTCCAGCTGTCTTCAAGAGTCGCCGCGCCAAGCTGCTTTTTCGTTGGTAGCACTTGCTCCAGTTATTGCGCGTATTCCTCTGCAGTACGAACACTACGTAGCTGCTCGAGATTGAATCCCAACGTTCCTGTGTGACGAGTGTTGTGCACCGTCGATAGTTTTGAGCGCATAAAAACTGCAACAAGGTAGTGGTCAGAATCAATGTTGGCACTGCGGTAAGTGCGGACATTGATGACGTCGGAGAAGAATCGCACGTCGATGAGAACGTGGTCGATTAGATTTTCCGTATGTTGATCAGGTGATCTCCTGGTGGCTTTGTGGATATCTTTTCGGGGAAAGAAGGTGCTTCGAACTACCGTTTCTCGGGAGGCTGCAAAGATCACGCATCGTTGGCCGTTGTCGTTTGTTACCTAGTGCAGGCTCTCCAGCCCGATCACAGGCCTGTACATTGGCTCCCGGCCTACCTGAGCATTCATGTCGCCGATGACAAGTTTTACATTCCGCCGTGGACAGCTGTCGTAGGTTCGTTCCAGCTGCGCGTAGAATGCTTCCTTCTCGTCATCGGGTCTCGTCTCATGTGGGCAGTGCACGTTGATGATGCTGTAATTGAAGAAACGGACGTTGATCTTCTATACGCACATTCTATCACTGATTGGCTGCCACCCAATCACGCGCTGGCGCATCTTGCCCAGCACTACAAATCCCGTTCCTAGAACGTTGTTTGTGCCACAGCACTGGTAGAAGGTAGCCGCTCGATGCCCACTTTTCCACATCTTCTGTCCCGTCCAACACAGTTTCTGCAGTGCTACGACATTGTAGCCGCGGATTGGAAGCGCATCATGCAGCATTCGGTCGTATTCTGGGAAGTCAAGCGATTTGCAGTTCCATGTGCCAAGCTTCCAATCGTAGTCCTCATTTCGTCGCGTAGGTCTTTGCCGATTATTCCGAGTCGTATTTATATCCTGATTATTCGTAACAAGTGTTTTCCGGACGGCTTGTTAGGCCTGCACCAACCTCCTGTCTCGCCGGAGGGACATCGTGTCAGCAATGTTTAGAATCCCACCCTGACACAAGGACGGTAATGAGCCGCTCCTAACATGGAGAACAGACGCTGTTTCGAGCCGCCAAAAAATGGGGAACAGATGCTCGGGTAGGCTTGCTCTCTGTAAAGAGAAAGCAAGCCCCCCCTTCCCAGTCAGCATACGACCAAGGTCCCACCGGGATTGGTTACCCGATCTTTCCTATGGTTACTCGCACCCTAGCCGGCACCGCGGGGTGGTAGGGATAGGAGTTACTGGACAAGAGGCTATGAACCACATTGGGACCAAAAT
This sequence comes from Malaya genurostris, assembly GCF_030247185.1. Lineage (NCBI taxonomy): Eukaryota > Metazoa > Arthropoda > Insecta > Diptera > Culicidae > Malaya > Malaya genurostris. The sequence goes on from NC_080572.1 coordinate 145,208,670, forward strand.
TGCGCATTGTCCAGTAGTTTACCAACCACGTCGTATGACTACAAATGTCAAAACATTTTTTAAACTAAAAAAACTGTTCTACACCAATATTCGCGTGGCTAAAAAGAATGAGCATTGTATTCGTAAAAACTGAAAAAATGTTGAAATAAATAATTGCTTCACGGTTATGGTTGGTCGCAAAACTTTTGCCTTGAAAGTTTTTCTAAAGCAAACACAAAGTGATAACATATTGTGATATCAATTGAATTTTTTAATTTCAATCTGATGTTGTTATCATAATCAGATTTCAATTTGTTCTCATTTTGATGATAGACTTTATGATTCACACACTTCGAAAAAATCTTGTGATTTTACATCTTATAAGATGTACATAAATGGAGCGTCGCATTTCACTTAAATATACGTTCAAGAATATGTACATGAAATTCAATGAAATAAAAGAAAAACACTGACAGTGAGAGCGGCGACATGATCCGAGAATCATTGGACCGCAAAGTACGTTCATTAATTGACTGAGCCATGGAAGCACGCATAAGCTTTTCTTACACATAAATTCAAGCAGTGCAACTGCTAGCCGAATAGAAATATCATTCGGAACCAGTAAAATTCAGGCTCATCCAGTATTAAGTCATTACAAATGGATTTTTCTTTCATTTGACAAATTAAGTCTTAATGAATTACATCATATGTGAGATTGGATCACCAGTAAAATTAAGAATTTGTGTGTGTGAGTCTTTTTCAATGAATTTATTGTTCATTATCAAGTTAAAGAACAGTATATTGAATGCCACTGTCATTCGAATATTTTAACGTCCAGCAGTTTATCATTCTATTGCTATATTTTTAATAGAACATTGATCTGACACGCTGCGTAACATCGATTCACTACGACTTTGTTATGGTATTAGACTAGCGGTGAGAGAGAAGAGAAGTAAAAAAAAAGAATTTTCCTCCTGGTGATCCAAAACGTTTTAACATTCGAGTTGAAAAGTCCTATTGCGTACGCAAATGCAATGACGACTCAGTCACGAGGGCAGCCATTGAAAATTTGCGAAATCAATTTGAATAAGAGAAACCGTTATTCCGATCCTGTAAAGTTAGAAACGGCTAGAAGTTAGTTCATTTTATTTCATCAAATATCAATCAAATGGTTTTCTTCTAGCGCAATCTTTTTAGTTTTTGATAATATTTTATTATACAAATATCTCGGTACTAAAGGAAAAAGCAGGGTTCACAACATAGTCTAATGCACATGCAAGATTTTGTTTCACTCCTTTTCGCTTAACGATATATAATTTTCGTACACTACACGTTCGATTATTTTTGTTTATTTTTGTTTTATTTTGTATAAAAGAATTTCACCTGTTGGCTTCTTTTCTCTGAATGTACTGACAATTTGAAAACTTTAATTATTACGTTCGATTAACTTTGTTACTCTTCTGTACTATAAAATTTCGCGAGTCAAATATCTCACACAGCTTACACACGGACCAAAGCCGGCGCGATTTTACCTACGAATCTGACTGACCGATTGACTCACTTGACTTGACTTCAAAAGTTTCATCTGTCGTTTTTAACAACCACCCAAAAATCTACTTCGGATGAAGCCCGAATTCTTTTAGAACAATGAGAGATAGCTCTCAAGTTTTATTTAACTAACCCATACATCATCCGGTCATACAATGTGGGCCGACTGTCTTCGTGGTACATATTTTGCTCAACCACCGTTTACACACATTGCGCGGTAACCAAAACATACGGTTCAAGGCTTATTTTTCCAACCCTGAGGCGTATGGACTTCGCAAGCTGATGCAACGTTTTTGTCTCATGGGAAAACGTTACATCACTGCGATATCAATGTACCCCCTTAACGCACTATAATTTCTAACTGATTTATAAAATTTTACAATTAGAATAATTCACTTGGGGTCACTGCACAAGCGATATTAATCTTTCCAATAACTCTGGGGGCTGTGAGTGACGGAGAGGAAACAGTGATGTGGTTGTTTGCGGTTGAAGTTATTGCTTGCGAGGGCAAGATGGTTATAGAAGATTATTCGTTAGTAGCAGCGGTAGGGTTTATCGGATATTCGTGATATTTTCCCTTTCCTATAAACCTAGTTCAGTGGAGTTCTTTGCTGTGTCTAGCAAACGTCTCCGTGGTATGCCTAACCCATCGTTGCCATCCAATTTTAACTGTCCGTACGATACGTGATTATCAGCGGTCACCAGTGAGTCCAAATACACGAATTCGTCGAGCACCTTGATATCGTCACCGTCTATCAATATTCGTGGTGGGAGGCGCAGTGTTCCTTCTTTATAGCCTTTTCTTCTCATGTGTTTTGTTTTACGACGCATTTATAATTAGTCCGACAAGCCTGGTTTCTGATATCAGTCTGATGTATGTTTCTATCATCTTCTTAAAGTAACGTGTGATAAATGATCCTTCCAAATCTTAGAAATCATCCAGTGCAGTGCTCTAGCCAGTGCCTCTCCTCCAAGTTTGTTTAGCTCGCCTGGCAATTGGTCATTGTCCGTGACTGTGATTGATTTCTGTGTCGATCTCTGCATCTTGTGTTTCGTCATTCAAATGTTTCCACCTGTCAATAACCTCACAAACGTTCGTTAGAAGGATACCACTGGTATCTCTGTACATTTCGTGACTGGTGGCTTCTACGTGCGTGGTTAACCTTCTCATAGAATTTCCGTATATCATTGCGCGGTACAGCTGTTCCATCGATAGTTTTCAGCGCATACAAACCTCGCCGAGATAATGGTCCGAACCAATGTGCTGCACTGCGGTAGGTGCAAACATTGATGAAGTTGGAGAAGAATCGGCCGTCGATGAGAACGGGGTCGATTTAGTTTTCCATATGTTGAGGATATCTGCGGGGTAAGAAGGTGCTTCGGGCTACCATTCCACTCATCGTTGGTCGTTGTTTTTGGAAGCCGTATGCAGTCTCTCCAGCCCAATACAGGCCTGTATATTGCCTCTCCGCCTATCTGAGTGTTCATGTTGCCTATTAGAAGTTTCACATCACGCCGTGGGCAGCTGTCGTAGGTTCGTTCCAGCTGCGCGTAAAATGATTCCTTCTCTTTATCAGGTCTCGTCTTTGTGGGCAGTGTACTTTGATAATGCAGAAGTAGAAAAAGCGACCCCATTATTCAACACTCATCCTGTCGCTGAAACAACACACACATCCTGTTACTTCTACAAATCAAATTTAATTAATTAATACTGTACATCAGACTACATACTAACAGAATAAGTTAAGGTCAAGTTGTAGCATACTCGTGCGGCTATCATGATGCTCACATTCATTTCGATTTACTAAAATTAAAATCAACCTGTGCGCCATACTGCTAGCGCACTGGAGGAGTGCTCCCACTCCGTGCATATTGATTGTCACTCGCTCTTGGAGTACGAACATAATCTGAAATAGTGCGAGCAAACTAGCAGTAAGTGTTTGCTCCTGCTGCATCTCACTCATCGTGCCCATAAAAAACATCACTCGTGTTTAAAATGTACCTTTTTGTGAGTGACTCATAAGTGACTACTGCGTGCACTGGGTTCTCGCTCTATTAGCAATACTGGCCGAGCTTTTAATCGTTGTCCTTCATTTGTCGTCTAGGTCGATGGCGATCGTTCTGATTCGTATAATTGCTAGATTATTTGTAACTAGAATTTTATGACGGCTTGTTAGGCTTGTTTCAATTTCCTGTCATTTTTGTTTTCTACCATCCAACATAACTGACACCCTCGGCAGATATTTAATTCTGCCTAAAGTAGGGTTATTGCATCCTTACACGCTCGCACCGTCTTATTATGCAACTACCGCGGAAGGTATCATAACTACCAATCTTCTGAGACAAATCCAGTGCGTTCAATGACGAAAGGGATGAAAAGACATGGGATCAGCGTGATACCTTATCAAATTCCAAAATCATTCGCTATACTCGTTATCTTTCCAACAAAGACGTGGCCGACAACGCATCCTACTATCGTCATGGTATACGGATTGTTGGCTTCTAAAGGCGAAACAGGAACTAATGTTGATTCCAGAGAGCGACAAGGTAGTAAATTTGGTATTTAAGTAAATTCATTTTTCTATTGATCATAGAACAGTGCGATTAAAAGCCAAATGTTGAATTTAAAAACGATGTGACTATGTGGTTAAACTGTAATCGAAATCAGAAATTGTTACCGGATGATATGTTATTTTGAGGGCATAATATGTGGCCGCCATTCAGCTTAGATCAATAGTTTGTTGTCGAAGAAGAAATTTATCGAATCTGGCTTGACACAATGTGCCCTGATAGTCTCCAACCCTACTTCCCCGGAACTACCGTTAGGTATTACTTCGGGTTTAAAGGGTATCGGTGCTCAAAGCACCCTTCCCAAACTTATGCATCGCCATGGACATCTGCGACGTTCTCTCCTACTTTTGGACCATTTATCTCTCGACTTTGAGCGACTCGTTTCGCTACAGGGGGTCGAACAGGAGGATGTCGGGGTAGGTCCGGCGATTCCGGTTGAAGCTTAGCTTCCGGTTCGCTGGTGCCTCGACGGCCCGGGGCTGGTCTACGTCACGAACAACTCAGCTAATCTCCGACAGAGGATGTAGCCTACACCGACAGAAAAGTTCCCCGACGATGGAAGTCGATTCTGTGATTCCGGTTGGAGCGTGGCTTCCGGTTTACTAGCGTCCCGACGACTCAACTTCGATGCTGTGACTTCTACTTGACTAGTCAACAGCGAAGGATCTAGCCTATACCGATAGAGAGTTCCCCGACGAAAGAGGTTCTCCAGACACCGACTATCCATGTTATGCCACCGGGACACTCGAAGGAATGTCGAGGTCGATCCGGTGATTACGGTTGGAGCATAGCTTCCGGTTTACTGGCGCCCCGACGACTCGACTTCGGTGATGTGGTTTCTACTCGGCTAGTCCCCGACAAAGGATCTAGCCTACACCGGCGAATAATTCCCTGGCGATGGGAGCTCTCCCGTAACCGTCGTTTCCGATACCCGTGAATGAATCGATCGGCAGGATGCCAGGGTCACTCCAATAATTCTGGTTGGAGGATGAACCCGACGATACGCTACGTCGCAATCTACTCGTCTAATCCCCAGCGAAAGATTTGGACTACACCGACGGAGAGTTCCCCGACAACGGAAAAACTCCCGAACCGACGCTTATTCGCTGATCCCTCTTTAGCGGCCGGCGGTCGCGGCTGCCTGTTGTTCTGCGCTCCAACTCCGCTGCAAGATGTCCGCAATCTGGGAGGTTGTGGTCGACATTGCGATTTTCCTTACTGTGGTACATCCTCTGCCACATAGACCAGTAGACCATTCCTTTGTGTTGCAAAGCGGAGACAGGCATACAACACGTATTCTGCCGTCTAAAGCTCATTTGGGCAGCCAGGGCAAGCAGGAGATTCCGCGTGGCCGAACCTGTGTAGGTACCACCTATAACAGCCATGACCTGTGAGAAACTGCGTCAGTCTGTGCGTGCTCTCCAGCAATTTTGCGTTGCATTCCACCCGGAGTGCTGACGTCTGTACCAGGCTGCCGTACCTGAGGATCGAAACTGCCACTCCTACCAGTAACTTGCGTTTGCTAAAACACACCGGCAAGCTATTGGTCATCATTCGCGAGAGCGCCACAATCGCCATTGAAGCACGTTTACAGGCATATTCAACGTGCTTGCCGAAACTGAGCTTGTCGTCAAGCATCACACCCAATTGCTTTAGTGATCTCTTGGAGGGGATTATGCAGTCACCAAAATGTGCCGACGCCTCTTGCTCTGATTTTCTGTTGTTTACCTCCATCATCTCTGTTTTATGATGCGCTAGTTGCAGTTTCCTACTACGCAACCAGCCTTCCACCGTGCTGATCGTGTGTGATGCGCTCAGTTCGACCTCTTCGATGGATTCTCCGTAGACTGCTAGCGTGATGTCGTCCGCGAATCTTCCAACTTTTCGATACCATTTTTGTAGTACGATTTGTCCTTTGCCTCAAAATAGGCCTCAGTTTCAGCGATTACCTCTTCATTGCTTCTAAATTTTTTACCAGCGAGCATTCTCTTGAGGTCTGAGAACAGGAAAAAGTCACTGGGGGCCAAATCTGGAGAATACGGTGGATGAGGGAGCAATTCGAATCCCAATTCGTTCAACTTCAGCATGGCTTTCATTGACTTGTGACATTGTGATTGTGAGTTCACGCGGCACCCATTTTGCACAAAGCTTTCTCATATCCAAATATTCTTGAATAATATGTCCAACACGTTCCTTTGGTATTTTTAGGGTGTCAGCTATCTCGATCAACTTCACTTTACGGTCATTGAAAATCATTTTGTGGATTTTTTTCACGTTTTCATCGGTAACAGCCTCTTTTGGACGTCCACTGCGTTCATCGCTCATATGACCAGTACGAAATTTTGCAAACCACTTACGAATTGTTGCTTCGCCCGGTGCAGAGTCTGGATAACACTCATCAAGCCATTTTTTGGTATCGGCGGCACTTTTTTGCATCAAAAAGTAGTGTTTCATCAACACACGAAATTCCTTTTTTTTTTTCATTTTTTTCACAATAACAAAAGTAGCTTCACTCAAAATGCAATATCTCACAAACTAATAATCAGACAGCTGTCAAATTTATACACGTATCTTTTGAAGGTTGGTACTAACTGAGAATGGTATGGATTTAATTCTAGTGGCGCCCTCTCATAGAAACGATACGAACTTTTCAGCCGATCTGTGATAAGAAAACTTGTTCTTAATACATTTATTATAACATTTATTAGATAAAATTACTCATATAAGGATTGTTATTATTGTTACCTGTTGTTGTAACTGCTTCTTCTTTCCTTTTTTTCAGTCGCATGAAGATTTTCACGGACTTAAACGCGCGAAGGAGGCAATGGTAGATGTTGCGCAATATTCTAATGAGGTTAAACGGGACTCTGAACATTTAGTTGTTATACAAAAAGTGAAGGTGCGATTTTTACTATTAGGAAAACTAATTGTTAAATAATATAAATAGTTTGGAATCGTTGTTTTGCATATACTACCTTGGCGAAAGACCAAACGGTTAAGAGTGAGGATAAACGTGGAAAACAGGAAAACTGCTGTTTCAGTATTATAATATTCCTAACATAACCGCCCCAACATACAACTTAGCGAAGTACACAGCAGTCGTTTTGAAACAGAGCATCAACAGTAAATATAACATTGCGATAGTTTCGAATTTTCGAAGTATATAAACCCGATAACAATACCAAAAGATTATATTTTGGTTTCATTCGACGTAGTATCGCTTTTCACCAACATTCCAAATAACTTAGTCATCAACAACATAATCATGAATTGGCCTAGCATCAAAACTGCAACAAATATTAATCTAGATTTGTTTATGGAGATGGTTGAATTTTGTCTTAACAACAGTTACTTCCGCTTCCGAAACAAATTTTATCTACAGAAGTTTGGAACCGCCATGGGTAGTCCGCTATCACCAATATTAGCTGACATCGTCATGGAAACCCTCATCGACACAGTGGTTAAAAATGTACCGTTCAAAATACCTGTGCTCCGCAAATATGTTGACGATTCAATTCTCAGAGATAGCTGAACCGATTTTAACAAACTTGGGCTCGTTTAAAAGCTACTGTCGGGCCATTGATCAAGTTCAAAGATGAAATGGCTGTGACTTCTAGGTAAACAGGAACAATATATGACTCATAAGCAACCGCTATTTGTACCGTCGTTTTCTTTTTGAATCAATAGCAAACATATTAAAACCTATTCTTAATCCATCTAGTGATGCCTTTCTTTCATCATCGACACAGTCTCATTAAAACATTTGTTATATTTCTTGCCTTTCTCTATATAAAGGTATTAGAATTGCTGGAATAACCGACTTTCGAACGGAGCATCGGAGACCCATAGTGTTTTATACCATTCGACTCAGTTAGTCGAGATCGGAAATTGTCTGTGTGTCTGTATTTTCTCAGAGATGGCTAAACCGATTTTAACAAATTTTTGCTCGTTTGAAAGCTACTGTTGGGCCATTTATTAAGTTCAAAGATCAAACGGCTGTGAATTTTGGTTTCGGAGATATGATTGTATAAGTGACGTAACCGACAAAACGCGTTGTATTTATACGCGCTCAATTTTCTGAGATGGCTGAACCGATTTTAACAAACTTGGGTTGGTGACTTTTGGTTTCAGAGATATGATGGAATAAGTGACGTAACCGACTAATCACGTTGATTTTTACCGCTTTTATGCATATAAGGGTGCCAATATTTTGGGATCACCTCTAATTTCGTAAAGCGCTAGTGCTCAAAAATTTAAGCACATCGAAAAATGTTCTCATGCAAAATTTGAGCTAAATCGGACATGCGATGCCAAAAATCTTGATGCCAAAAATCTTAACATTGCATGAAACGTCGAGATTTAGTGTTATCTCAAAAAATTTTTTTTTTTAAAACGATTTTCTGGTACTTTGGTTTAATAGTTTTGATAGTCCCAGAAAGTCGATATTTTCAAAAAAAAATTTCGATATGACACTAAATCTCGACGCTTCATGCAATTCTAATACTTTTGGTGATTTCGTTTGTAGCTTTTTCACTAATGGGCGATCCTAACGGCTATAAAAATAGCCGCATACAGCATTTTAAAGTCGATTATTTCATTTCGGATTTGCATAATTTATTGAAAGAAACTTTCAATATGCTGTGGGAATTCGTTTCTAGCATTCAGAAGGACCAAATTGAGGAACTCACTACGATATTCAACTCTTTTCGGAACATTTTTCTCGATGGATTTGTTGTACAGCAGCAGATATTTTGTTCTCTTCCTCAGAACGCGTTCTGATTGGCTGGTGTTGACATGGGTCAAATGAGACAGGTTTTTCAATAGTCTACTATTGAAATACTTCAATGCTTTTGCTATACACGTTTAAGTTGAAAAATTTCGATTCTATTGGTAGTTAGATTATATAAATCCTTTCACACATCACTGAGCTATGAGCTTTAAAAATACGAGCAAGGCAAACGCGCCTAATGGATTATCCCCTTTGATACTCGTTTATACCAAACATTTCAGAAAAGTTTAATTTTGAATTATTTGAGATTATGTCTCACAACTGATAATTTTATCTTACAATTGTGATCATATTTCCGATGGCGTGTAGCAAAAATTATGTTGTTTCGTTAGATACAACAATAGATGTTCACGATCAAAAACTTATCACTCTCTCAGAGGGTAAAGTTTGAAAAGGCACCCCATAGTAAAGTAAGTCGTATTCACAACAAAACATTAATTGGTCAATTATGTCATTTGTACGATTATATCTCCGAAACTGGAAATGCCAGTCATATAATCATCGAGCTTGATTCTCAACCCAATAAAAATTTCCAACGAGTTCAAAATTATTGAAATCAGTGAATCCATTTTCGAGAAAATTGAGCGGCAATGAATTTTGTCGTTTACGTCGCTTACACTGTTATATCACAGGAACCGTAAGTGGCAACCTGTTTAATGAACCAATAGTAGTTTCTAAATAATTCTAAGTTTGTTGAAATCAATTCAGTCATCACTGAAAATCACTTTCGGTATGTTGAACTACGGGTTCTTTGCTTTTGGCGTTGCTGTTTCGGGTCCTTTATTTCGTTATATATCGTTATATTATCACTTTGAATTCAAAGATAATGCAGAATTTCCAATATAAGGATCAACACACCACAGTCGAACTATTATGTTGCTCGTTATTCAAATAAAACAATTCTCGCATGGTTTTTAGATCGGGATTTATATATTTCTATATCAGTTCATGGTCATTTTCGCTCCTTATTTTTTTTATAAGACAAAAATTTCTATCATACACTTTACCAGTTTTTTCTTTTTGCTCTGCTTAACCGCAACCGTTAACACAGCACTGTTAAATGTAGAGATCAACTTGTTTCATCACCGATGTCCAAGTCCGAAACCTTGTCACCACGTCGATAATCCTTCGCTATCTTCCCATTTCCTTTACTTATCCCTGTAATCGACACCTGGACCAGCTGTGCTCAGATCCGCTAACAAGGTAGTTTGGTTCGAACGTTTATTCCGTACATCACCTCATTGTTTTGTCGGTCGTACGATGCATGTTGGATAGTACATAGATAAATAGGTAATTAAATCGCGTTTCCTTGGTCGGTGTTGAACAGTCGTTCGCACCGCACGCGAATAGCTCTTGGCTCCTGGATTTTTTTTCGGGCTACTTAGAGTTTCATTGATTCAAGGCTTCAGTTTATTCAAGGCTACCTGAATCACTAACAGTATTTTTGAATACTAACAATTAGTCAGCCTTTGTTAAGGCTATACAAAGAGTGATATTCTAATATAATCAGTCTCTTTCAAGACTAAGAAATTAGTCAGCCTTTTTGCCTTTCTCATATAGAAAGACTATGCAATCGCTGTGAAAATCGGTTTTACAACCGAGGCCCGGAGGATACCATTCGGCTCCGTTCGTCGAGATCACAAAATGTCTCTGTGTGTATGTGTGTATGTATGTATGTGACAAATAATGTCACTTAAATTTCTCAACGGATTTTCACAAACTCAGATTCAAATGAAAGGTCTCATGGCCCCATAGACTGTTATAAAATTTTATCCCGATTTAACTTCTGGTTTCGGAATTACAAGGTGATATGCATCAAAAAAAGAAAAAAATAGTCACACACGTTTCTCAGAGATGGCTGAACCGATTCCCACAAACTAAATGCAAATGAAAGGTCTTATAGCTTTATATAATTTACCTGAATTTCATTTGGATCCTACTTCCGGATCCGGAATTACAAGGAAATATGTGCAGATTTATGAAAACATGCGAATTTAATTTTCTCGTAAATTTATCAACCGATTTTTACAAACTAAGAAGCAAACGAAATAGGCGAATATATTGTTTATATTCGATTTGATATCCCACAAAATGGACTACCCTGTACTGTCGGCCGAATTAGATATCAACGTTCCTGGTAGATTACTGAGGAGAACTGAATTTTTCCGACCTGTGGCTCATCGAACGCAGTATGGACAAAACAATCCAATAGATGTTTGAAATCGACATTTCAATAGCGTTTACAACCACTTTGATTTTAATATTAGTAAGGACACTTTCAAAAGACGAATAGGAGTAGAGTTAATTTTGAATTAGATTTAGCCTGTGCGATATTTTTTTAATCGAAGACGATAAACAATAAACATTCCAGATCTATAGAGCGAAGTGTGTTCAGTCATTAAGCGCGACGATGCAAAATAAAGTAAAATTCTTATTAACTTGATATAACTGATAACAAATTGAACAGGTTATGTTAGTTTATACCCGAAGAAAGTTTCTCACTTTATTAAAGATAGAAAATAATTTTTTTTGGCATCTAAATCTTCTAGAAAATTTTGAAAATATAATTAATATGAGAAAGTCATATTTACACCACTAGGTGGATTAAGACAGGTTTTAAGGCTAGCCATCCAAAGAAGTATTCTTCGAAGTAATCAGTCTTTATTAAGACTACTAGCAGTCTAAGGAGGCTAGTTTAGCCTAGTTAATTTATATTCTTCAAAAATGTCTGCGTCCAACAGGAAAGACGTCTGTCCAATGAATGAAACCACTGATAAATTTTCATGTTCTAATTGTGATGGAAATCATAAATCCAATTGTCCTGTTAGGGAAAAAAATTTAAACGCTCGTTCGCTTAGACAACAACAAGTCAACTCAACGACCTCAAATTTACAGAACATATCTGGAAATCAAAAAATCTATACAAATTTAAAAAAAAATCGATCATTAACGTATTAATGAAAAAAATGCCACACCTAAGTGTTCTAAGGCACTTATTTCTTCTAACGTAAAACAAAAAACAGCTGCGCTTTCCATTTCGTCTGCTAACGAAAACAATTTATTGACAGCTAGATCGGCCACATCATCATCTTCTTTTAATGACAGTTACGCTAGCATAATAGATAGACAACTTCCACTGGATTCTTCTAATGTAACCATACAAAAAACAGGAACACTTTCCAATTCGTTTTCTAACGAAAACAATTTATTAGTAGGTAGATCGGTCACGTCATCCTTTTCTTCTACTGACAGTTACACTAGCGTAACAGGTAGACATCTACATACCAGTATTCCTTTAATACCATTCGCTTCTTTAAATGAAGTAGATTTAGGCAATATAACGGAAAATGAAATGATCTACGTAGAAGAGCAACTTTTTCAAATGATCATCCGAATGAGTTCGACTTCATCATTTTTTGAAGCATTTCACATTAGATGGCAATTTGCAAATAATATTATAATGAATTTTAAATTTAACAATTATGTTATGTAATTAATTGAATATTTTAAATTGGAATGCTCGATCTTTAAAATCGAGTGAAGATTTTTTTTATAATAAAATTTTTATTCAGCTCATGTGCTTTAGCTTAACGTGACGGATTTTCTTGTTGTTATAGGAGAAGAAGGGACGCCGTATTAAGGGGGCGGCATACTCCCCTAGAGTAAAAAAAAGGAATGTGAGGAGGGTGTGATTTACAAAATATTGATTTTGAATTAAAATACATCATTCGTTTGTGGCACAAAATTGTAGAGTTTTCTGGATAGAGATTATCCTTGGCTGGGATGCTTTGTTGGTGTGCTCTGACGTTGATGTGGCGTTTTTGGGTAGTTTTCAGCAACTCAGTCAGTTCAAGGCAAGCATCGTTTGTGCAGGTCATACTTCCAGCAGCATAAAGAAGAGTGCGATAGAGCTGTAGACGAGAGAGAGAAATAGGGAGAACACTAAATTTGGGCATTGATAGTTTTCAAGAAGTTATAGATTAGTGTCATATAAGGAAGATTTCGAGTTGCCAAGACGTCGCCGACTGGTACGAAGGGTGATATACATCGGGCCCGAAAGGAACCTATGAGTTGGGACCTGGCATCACATCCAAACAACATGCTCGATGTCATGATAATTCTCACCGCAAACGCAGACACCACTCTCGGCGAGCCCCAAACGACGGAGATGCGCACTGAACATATAATGATTAGTCATAAGCCTTGACATTACACGAATAAAATCTCGGCTCACGTCTAACCCCCGGAATCAAAGTGTGAAATTATTGAGTGTAACCGTCGTCCCAGAGTTCCACTATTCCATGTATTCTGCCAGCTGGCTGAAGTTTTCTGACGATAGCAACTGAAAAATTCATTGAATCAGATTGGTCTTTCAAAGATATCACCTTCTAGTGCGCCCACCTCACGATGTGAGGGGACCCAAGCCAAGGTAATCTGGTATGATTTTGCAGGTAAAGCACTCAATTGTTCCCGTATTTTCCCCAGGAAATACGGTGAGTGCTTTCCAGGCTTCACTGAATGGAGAGCCTCAAAGGAACTGAGACTGCCCGTTAACTTGAAGTTGTGGTCTGTGAACAGAGTGTTAATGATCTCAAGGGTATACTGAATTGCAGCTAGTTTTGCGACGTAAACTGAAGCTGGAACACTGAGTTTATAGGAAGCGGTGAAATTGAATATACCGAAGCCAGTGGACCCGTCAACATATGATCCGTCAGTGTAAAACATTTTATTGCAGTCGACTTCTTTAAATTTATTATTAAAATTTTTTGGGATCTCTTGAGGGTGTATAAGATCCGGGATTCCACAAATTTTTTCTGTCATGGGTGTGTCGAAAAACACGAATGGAAACAAACGAAGAATTAATTATATTCTGAGCCATGTAGTCAAAATAAAAGGACATAAAACGGGTCTATAAATCAAACTCGACAAGCGTTTCAAAATTTTCTATCACCATCGGATTCAAGATGTCGCATCGGATAAGCAATCAATATGAGAGATCTCAGAATCTGTTTTTCAGCGGTGAGACGCCCGCCAGCACTTCAAGACTCATCGTATGAGTTGATAGCATGCAACCCAAGGCAATACGCAAACAACGATACTGAATTCTTTCCAGTTTAATGAAATGAATATTCGCAGCGGAGCGGAAACAGATACATCCATATTCCATTACTAACAATATCGTCGTTTTGTACAACCTGATCAAGACTCCTGGGTGAGAGCCCCACCAAGTTCAGGTTATTGTACGAAGGAAATTGATTTTCTGTAGGCATTTTTGTTTCAGATAGCTAATGTGACATCCCCAGGTACCTTTGGAGTCGAACCAGACTCCGAAATATTTAAATGTGAAGGCCTGAGCTAAGGTTTCACCCCTTAGTTGAAGCTGTAGTTGTGCTGGTTCTCGCTTCCTTGAAAATACAACCAGCTCAGTTTTCTCCGTAGAGAACTCGATACCCATTTGAAGAGCCTATGTTGACAAGTTGTCGATGGTATCTTGTAATGGTCCATGGAGATCGGCAGCTTTGGGTCCTATAATAGACACAACGCTGTCGTCGGCAAGTTGTCTTAGCGTGCAGGATGTGTTGATACATTCATCAATATTGTTTACGTAAAAATTGTATAAAAGGGGGCTTAAGCATCAGCCCTGAGGAAGACCTATCTAGCTGAATCGTTTTGTCGACAAATCACCATGTGCGAAATACATGTGTTTCTCAGACAATAGATTATATAAAAAGTTGTTCAAAATTGACGAAAGGCCATGCTGATGCAACTTCTCAGATAGAACGTTAATGGAAACTGATGTCATTTGTTCTTTACGAGCAAATGCCATTTGAATTTCTGTTGAGAGCAACGCTAGACAATCGTTCGTTCCTTTGCCCTTTTGGAACCCAAATTGTGTATCTGAAAGTAAGCCATTAGTCTCGACCCCATTGTCTAGACGAAATAAAATCATTTTTTCGAACAATTTCTGGATACAGGAATGCATAGCAATCGGTCAATACGAATATTGATCGGAGGCTGGTTTCCCAGGTTTTTGAATGGTGATAACTCTCACTTCTGTCCATTAGTGTGGAACAATATTGCCCTCGAGGAACTTGTGGAATAAATTCAACAAGCGCCTTTTGAAAGAGTCAGGCAGATTTTTGAACAAGTTGATTTTAATTCTGTCTAACCCGGGGCCCTATTGTTACACGACAAGAGCGCAAGTGAGAACACTACAATCGAAAACGGAGTTTCGTTTGTACTCGAAGTCGCGCGCGGGATATCTTCTGTTCCGGAACAGAATCAGGACATACTTTTTCAGCGAAATCGAGTGTAGAGCGGTAAGAACATTCCCCGCTTTCATTCGCGTGATTTCGATTGCGCATGCGATGGGCCGTATTCCAAAGAGTGCTCGATGCTGTTTCTCTCTTTAATCCATCAACAAACCTTCGCCAGTAACCGCGTTTCTTGGCTTTAATCAGACTTTTCATTAGGTATAGGGTAAAGTGTTATAATATGCTACCCTTAAGAAAACATTGAGATATTTCCAAGTGCATTGATATATTTTCCTCGAGAATGTACGTATTTCATTGCAATACGGATGAGGAACATAATTTTCAATGACTCCAATAGAAAAGATGAGAATTGATTGATATAAACACATTTTCCAAAGCGGTCACATTCTTAGTTTTTTTCGCTCGCCTCGGACATAATTCCCCAGCAGCCGTAAAAAATGTCTCACAACAAATCAGTGGCATGACACACAACAAAAAACATTTTATTCCACAACAATGATGCATTATGTTTCTTGAAATGTCCATAAAGTTACTGTTTTGAGATAATCAGTATATCAAAGAAATGGCGGATAAAACATCTATTTAGTCGAAGCAAAACCTTACATCGAAACGATGCCAAATGAAGTTTTTAGTTTTTTCATACTTTCCTGCAAACGACAACTACCAAACTTGCATAGTAGAAAGATCCTACGAAAAGATAGTGTTAGCGATAAAACTTTGGTTCAGAAAAGTCTTCAATGCTAAAAAAGGAAAGGGGGCATTTTGGCTAGCAGGGTCGCTTTATAAGACTTTCCCCTACTAATGGTTGTGCTGGCTGACGAGAGTTCCGTGTCATTTCTCTCATGTTTAGAATTGTCAAATTGAAGTTGTCACACAGATCTTGGATTAACGAAGAACGGTTATCATCATATAAGCAGCCCCATCCTGTACCATGCGAGGTAAAGTCCCCTAAGACCAGCCGCGGTGAACGAAGAAGTTGTATGATGTCTGCAAGCCAACGATGCCCTATCGAGACTTTGGGAGGAATGTAGATGGAAGCTATACATAGATCTTTGCCTTTAATATTAAATTGGCAAGCAACAACTTCAATTCCCGGTGTCGAGGGGAGGTTAAAACGATGAAATGAATAGTGCCCCTTCTTAAAAGTGCCCCTCCTTAAGAGTCTTCTCGATCCAGGCGGATTATGTTGAAATTATGGAAGTCGAGGTTGATGTTAGAAGTCAGCCAAGTTTTACTCAAGGATAATACATCGCAGTTACGAGTATGTATTAAGTATTTGAAAGAATCAAGTTTTGGAATGATACTTCTGCAATTCCACTGAAGCACAATGATCATATCTTGGATTCTAATTGGTAAATTATCCATCAAAAGATACAATCGCTGCAAGGAGGGGCCATTTTTCAGTCAACTGTTTTAAAAATGTCCTTGCCGTTGGCAGTAGAGCAGTTAGGAAGCTTTTTACAGGATAAGTAATATTGAAAGCTGTTAATATCCAGTCCACGATATCAGAAAACTGAAACCAGAAGGTGTTTGCTCCGGATTTGAGTCAGCACTTTTCGTTTTTGTTTGATCATTTTGTGACGAAGAGGACATTCTGAGGCCTTTACGAGGAAGCTTAGGAGAAGCCAGATTGTGGATTCATGAGGATTCTCCCCGCAGTAGCAACACTTTTCCGCTGCTCTTCTGCAGAGATCGTCCTGATGGGCCTCTTCACATTTGCCGCATCGCAGTTTGGTGCAACAATAGGTTGCCGTATGCCATAGCTGTTTGCAGTTTGTACAGTGCATTACAGCCGAACAAGTAGACGAACTCTACTCACTACCAAATAATTTTAAGTGCAGATCCGGTCATCACGCGAAACGAGTCTGATTGGTAAAGTTCACCATCTATCGATTTGGAGTGCAATTGCTTGCACTCCAAAATTTGCACTGGCTGAAGGTCGGGGTTTTTGAAACGGCCTACCCCGTCCTTCATCAGATCTTCGATCGTCAAACTTTCGTCACGGACCACACCGTCGATCTCCACCACATGAGACGGGACGTGCACGCGGTACTCTCTCGTGAACAACTCACTGGTAGCAATCCCGTTTGCTTGCTTCAGGTCGGACAAAATAACGTGTAACTTGTTTGGCGAAACCTTCTCGATAGATTTTATTGCCGAGTAATGTTTTGTCTGGTCCCGCACTCCGAGAGGCTTTGATTTGGGTGATTTAGGTCGGAAGTATACCACCCACGGACCCCCCGAGCCATCGTTTTGGTAAACTTTTTGACGGGGTGGCAATATCTCAGAGGGAGATGGACATCGGAGGGGGGATGGTATCGGAGGAGGAGATGGTATCGGAGGGGGAGATTGCGGCATCTCGGATTCAGACTCGGTTTCTGAACGTTCTTCGTTCATTGAAGCTTCGACTTCTTCCGAGACACCCCCATTGTCATCAATATTCATAATTTTAGTACGGAAGAAAAGAGTCTCCCGCACTTGTAATTAGAATTAAAAACAAAAGTAAAAAAGAAAATATATAAATAGAAAAAGTTAAAGGAAAAAGTTAGAAAAAATACTTAACAGTTTGACCGTGCAATCTCTAACAGAGTTGAGAGTTGATCCTTCAATCCTCCGTTGTGACTGAGTGTGACCTTGACTCTGGATTATACGGCTGCGATTCGGGTAGCAAACAATGGATGTATGGTACTGTTCGCTGCTGCCCGAATATAACACAATAGCGTCCGCTGTCGATACCGATGCGAAGTCGGTGCACAGGCAGAACTCATTTGCGGGGATTCTACTTTTTATCACTTTATAGCCTTTGCTGTGATAGGCACCTTCGTTTTTCAGATGTCGATTGTGAGAAAAACGCGTGTGTTTATTTCGAACATTCGGTTACGAATGATCGAGTGAAGATGAATTTTATAGTTTTCTCAAAATTCACAAAATTCATATTGTCATTGTGACAGAAACATTTCTTAAACCAAATGTCAAATTGAAAAGCAATCCACACTCATCGATTTGCCAGGTTTATTTGAATGGGTGGTGAAGTTGCCTTTTTTGTCCAACGGCAAATTAAACATCTAATTTTAACTTCTTTCAATACTAAAGTTATTTAAAGCTTCAGAATCGAAATTGAAACCATCCATGGAATTTATTTTATCGTTTGAACATATTTGCCATTCCAATGCAACGGTGAACAAATAAATTTTTTAAGGCGATTTATGAAAAGTCACAAGATATCGACTTAAATATTCCGTAATATAGAACCTAAATGCAAGGCATGTCCAGCGGAATCGTAGGCAAAATAACAGTAATGGCAAAATAACAGTAATACTTGATAATCAACTCTCTGCTGGTTACTTTACAGTTCTTTATCACAGTAATCCCACTTGTTTTTCATCCGTGAAAAATTCCTCTACAATTGATCTGATTCTAACAGATCAACGTCACATTTGTAGTGAACCGATTACACATGCTGACTTTGAATCAGATCATATTCCTGGAACATTCAGACTTTCCAACGAAGCTATAATTAATCCAATTAATTCTATATTCAACTATTATAGAGCTAATTTGTTTGATTGCATATCTCACATTGAAAATCATGGGGATCATGAAATTAATTTAGAAAATTCTGCAGACACAGCAATTGATAATTTGAATCATTGAATTATCGAAGCTAGAATCTTTCAGTTCTCAAAGCTCACACTAAATCAAATTTTTCTATCATCGATGACAATCATGGCTTGTAATTGACATGGTCAGATCAAGCAAAATATCTAGGTTTAACGTATGGCAAAAAACTCACTTGCATGGATCACATTCATGGGGCCCAGGAAAAGTGTAATAAATATATTAAATGTTTATATAGAAATTTCATGCTCTGTCTATAGAACAAATTATTAATTTATAAATGCTTTATGCAGTACCAATTTATTTAAGTTGTTGTTCCACCAGGAAGAAAACGCTTCAAAGGATTCAGAATAAAATTTTTAATCTTCCTCTTTGGAAGCAAAATGAATTACACAGACTCACAAATGTGGAACCATTAGATGTAATGTCACCTAATATTATAAGCAAATTCCGACAAAAATCGATGTAATCTTCAATTGAATCGATTCGCTCTCAGTATTAGTTAGTATGTTATTATATAAACCTCCTGTTCCTCTAGTTAAAGAATGTGTTCATCATCCACCGCTTCTCATCAGTCTTCACTCTAGCCAACCTATCGCATTTCATGGAATAACTGATGCAGTGTCATACAACTATCGAACATCTGATTTAGTATCTATACCAAAGACGGGTGAATATTTTTTCAAGTCGATTCTTTCACTGTTATTTTCCTCACAACTTCTTTGTGTCGACTTTAACCACAACCAGAGATGGCATTTCACCAGAGTGATACACGCTGGAATCCGATTCTTGTCCACACCGAGGATGCAAAAAACGAAGCACCGCACAAAGAGGAAAGCGCACTTCTTCTCAGTGTCGAATAGACAGCATTTGAGTGTGTGCTTGTGGTTAAATCAGCTGGCGCGAGTGAAACACATTGGGCCGTATGAATAAAACGTAGCATGCTTGAATTTCGGTAGTAATACACCCAAGTGACCACCGGCGCGTGATGGTGAGCGAACACTTTTGTGAACTTCAATTAATAGAGAGTAGATCTGGCCTTGCTATGAAAAATTTGCAAAGAAAACCGAAAATTTTACGATAAATTGTTTTATTTTGCTGATTTTGCGTGTCCACGCTTCTTCTACGCAAACCATACAGCAGGGTTCTCACCGGCGTGTACACCTCTGTGAAAGTATCTGCATCTACCTCAGAGAATTTATTAGCTAATGCTCTAGCACTTTGGTGCGATTCAGTGAAAGAGGTAAAAGGAAATAAACAAACGCACTCATGATGCGTGCACACTTTATACAGCAGTAATGTGAAAGAGAAGAGCTCTCGTTGAAGTTGTCAGTGCGAGGGGAGAAAATTTTGCTTGCTCTTCGTCACACAGAGGAGATAGACATCTCTGACCACAACCCCTAAATTACCAAAAACTGTGGTCGGTGAATAAAGTCGCCAAATGCGTTATCCGTCAAGACGTCAGATTAGACATTGCGCAATTAAGAAAAGTGTTTCGCAAATAACGTTAACTTTACATCTGCTTATCGGTTCAAATTGAACTGCCGAGTTTTGCATTAAGCAGTTCAATTTGAACTGCTCTGCACTGACGAGTCTAAGACGAAACGTAAAGAAATGTTGAAATCTGTAATATGCGCCTACAGCACAAAAATGGGTTTTAACCAAGACCCCTAGTTTATCTATATGATAGTTATTCTTATATTGGCGAAGACTAGAAATTTTCTTTCTATTTTTATATCGTGATGCTGCTCCATCGGGCATGAAAAACATTTTGTTCACATTTTTTTCTCGTCGTATAAAATCAACTATTTTTTAGAAAAACAGGCTAAGGATATAGAATCGTGACGCAAATCTTCGGAAATATCTACAAAACTTAAATGATTTATCATGTCGTTTCGCTTCAAATAAATCTCAAATTGATGAATAGTGGCTGCGCATTTCAGTGGTGACTTTGAACTTCATCTTGCAGTACAAAGGTGTAGTTTTTAGAAAAATCACATAGTTTAAAATTATTCTGCAAGTTAGTTTTGGTATTTTTCAAAAAAGTTGAATGCTCTCTTTTAATTAAATTATGTTGTATCAATTTCTCTTATTTTGAACAAATAGGGAACAAACTCTTTCTTTCGTTTTATAAACGTTTCTATATTGCATCTGTCAGTTGTGACCCATGTTTCAAAAATAATTTCATCAATCAATTTTTCATCTATTTCTTTTAATAAACTTTTTTCCAATGAGGCTGTACCTATGCAATTTTCGTAAAAAACATCCTTCTGTTACATTTTTACATGTCAAACTATTTGTATACACTTTCAATTCATTAGATAAGCCATATTTTTTAGGCTATGGATAATGAGATTGACATTTTGACCAGGCATTGGTTGGCTGGTTTCGTCATTCTCGTAAAATTGCATAATGGTGTACTATATGTTTTCATCTAGTCCACTGGCTGCCCTCGATCCAATAGTAGACCAGCACCGCTTCGTACTTCAATAAACAGTCTGTGTCCTGCTATCAACATCGAACAAAACAGTGCGTAGAGTGTCAACACGAAATCAATGATCTTGAGCACACACGTTGTGGAATGAGTGATGCTCCCCAAGTAATAATCCGCAATTAGTTCCAAGTCCAGACTATGTTGCAACAAGAGCACGAATGTTTTCTATATTATACTGGTTAAAACAAGGTGACAACAATGTTTCTTCAGTCGGTGTTGAACAGTCGTTCGCACCGCACGCGTATAGCTCTTGGCTCCTGGAATTTTTTTCTGGCTACCTTGAGTTTCACTGATTCAAGGCTTCAGTCTTTTTCAAGGCTACCTGAATCACTAACAGTCTTTTTAAAGACAAACAATTAGTCAGCCTTTCTCAAGGCTATACAAAGAGTGATATTAGAGTGACTAAGTGATATTAGAGTGACTAAGTGATACAAAGAGTGATATTAGAGTGACTAAGAAATTAATCAGCCTTTTTTAAGGCTAGCTAGGAGTCTAATCGAAGACTAATTTAGCCTAGTTAGTTGAATTTAAAATTTCATTCATTTCAAAAATGCCTGCGTCCAACCGGAAAAGCAGCAAGCCTAAGGCTAAAAATAATTCAATACGGAATAAATCACAATCCGTTATTCAACATTTTTCTAATAACATTCACGATCTTATAGAATCTGAATGTAAAACTAAAAGACAACGGACGGAATTCCCTTCCGTTGATTCTATGCCGTCTAACAATATTTACGAGATTCTTTCTGAATCCGATTGTAGCGACATAGAAGAAAATTCTTCAAAAATTCCCAAAATGGACGCTTGTCGTTCTGGGAAGAAACAACAATCTATGCCACCAGTGACGGTGATAATTTCTGACTTCAAAGCATTCCGTACTGAGCTTTCTACTTTTCTCCCGGAAGTAAAAGTCTCGTTTCGTTTCCCACATTAAAATTCATTGGGAACATTTTAAACGGCATAATCGTATTGCAAACTTTACGCAATGTCGTCGTTGCCAAGGCTTCGGTCATGGAACCAAAAATTGTCATATGGATATACGGTGTTTGAATTGTGGTAAATCGCATTTGAAAGGCGTTTGTCCAATGAATGAAACCACTACTGATAAATTTTCATGTTCAAATTGCAATGGAAATCATAAATCCAATTATTTGAAATAAATAAAATTAAAAATTTTAAACGCTCGTTCACTTAGACAACAAGTCAAATCAACGACCTTAAATTTACAGAACATACCTGAAAATCAAAAAACCGTTACAAATGCCACGCCTAATTCTTCTAAGGCACCCAATTCCGAATTTAAAACAAAAAACAGGTACGCCTTCCAATTCGTCTTCTAAGGAAAACAATTTATTGACAGGTAGATCGACCTCGTCATCATCTTCTTCTAATGTCAGTTATGCTAGTATAACAGGTAGAAATCTACCACCTATTTCTTCTAATGTAAATAATTAATACACAGGACCGCCTTGCAGTTCATCTTCTAACGAAAACAATTTATTAATAGGTAGATCGGCCATTTCAAATCGGATGGCAATTCGCAAATAATATTATAATGAATTTAAAATTTAACAGTGATTTTTTGATAGATTATTCGAAAAATTTTTATTTTTTGATTTATTATTTGAATATTTTAAATTGGAATACTCGATCTTTGAAATCGAGTGAAGATGAATTTTATAATTTTCTCAAAGTTCACAAAATTCATATTGCCATTGTGACAGAAACTTTTCTTAAACCAAATGTCAAATTGAAGAGCAATCCACATTATGTGGTTCATCGATTTGACAGGTTTACTGGAATGGGTGGTGGAGTTGCCATTTTTGACCAACGGCAAATTAAACATCGAATTTTACCTTCTTTCAATACTAAGGTTATTGAAAGCTTGGGAATCGAAGTTGAAACCATTCATGGAATTTGTTTCATCGCTGGAGCATATTTGCTATTCCAATGCACCTGCGAACAATTAAATTTCTTTAAAGGCGATTTGCAAAAACTTACAAGATATCGATCGAAATTTCTCGTAATAGGGGACTTAAATGCTAAGCATGTCCAGTGGAATTGTAGGCAAAATAACAGTAATGGTAAAATACTTCATAATCAACTGTCAGCTGGTTACTTCACAGTTCTTCATCCCAGTAATCCTACTTGTTTCTCTTCCGTGAAAATCCCGTCTACAATTGATCTGGTTCTAACAGATCAAAGTCACATTTGTAGTGAACCAATTACACATGCTGACTTTGACTCAGATCATCTTCCAGTAACATTCAGACTTTCCAACGAAGCTATAATTAATCCAATTAGTTCTATATTCAACTATCATAGAGCTAATTGGTTGGATTACAGATCTCACATTGAAAATCATGTGGATCATGAAACTATTTTGGAAAATTCTGCGGACATCGACACAGCAATTGATAATTTGAATCATTATATTATCGAAGCTAGAAATCGTTCAATTCCCAAAGCTCAAACTAAATTAAATTCTATTATCATCGATGACAATCTTCAACTGCTCATTCGGTTGAAGAATGTTCGTCGACGACAATATCAACGTTCTCGTGATCCTGCTATGAAAAAAGTGCGGGTGTGTAATGTCAGAGACATAACAGGATGTCGCGAATACGAATATGACACGTTTTATTTATGCTTACGAATTCGAATTGGTAGTTGATCGATTGTTTGAATTGTGCAACTTTCCCCTCTTTCATTACTGGAAATTTAAACGATGCGCCTAGACTAAATTACAGATTAGTTACATTAAACATTCTGAAACGCAATTAAATATTATGAAATAAGCAGTATAGTTCTTTATAATAAAAAAATTGTGAAATTTTTATGAAAGCGTTCGTGATGAAGAGTGACGATTTGAGTTATTTCAGCACGCAGACTCTGAATTCTAAATCCATATTCCAGAACTAAGCTCTGAAACTTGAAGACGATTTTTCGCCATGACTACCAGAATGGGTTTTATATAGTACAGTAAAGTAAATTTATGCATAATTCCTTAGGAGTATTATTATAGAACCGAATAGAAGAAGTCTGGAATAAAGAACTGGATCCTGAGTTCAAGAACTAAATTTAGAACCAATAACAGACTCAGAATCCAGTTTCGATTCTAGAATTGCAATTTCGAAACTCAAATTTGTACCGGAATACAGTTCCAGAATCCAGTTTCAGCACGCAGGCTCTGAATTATAAACCTATTGCGGAACTAAAATCTGAAATATAAACTTCTCGTTACGACTACCGAAAAGCAAATGATGGCAGCCTGCTCGCCTTGAAGGCCAGCAAGCGAATGAAAGTTGCGACCTGAGCGTTTGAGGTTTTAACCACGCAGAAGGTGCACTCTCCGTCGCTGCTGGTTGATGGTTTAACTCCCGCGATGGCAGTCTTCTCACCTTGAAGGCCAGCAAGCGAATGAGAGTTGCGACCTGAGCGTTTGAGGTTTTAACCACGCAGAAGGTGCACTCCCTGTCGCTGCTGGTTGATGGTTTAACTCTCACAGTGGCAGTCTGCTCGCCTTGATGGCCAGCAAGCGAATGAGAGTTGCGACCTGAGCGTTTGATGTTTTAACCTCTTTTATACGCATTCTGTTGAAGATATGTGCCTGACTACCTCAAAATCGTCGTCCTTGCGCGAAAAACCCAAGCGAAAGTAAAGAGTTTTCCGCATTTTTTTGAAAATTTGAGAAAACCTAATTTTTGAGTTGTTTGTAGTTATCTCACACTGTTTAAAATATTATCCTGAATTCCTGATCATATTTTTGATGAAATGGTGAAAGAATTGTGTTGCTACCATTAATACAAGTCGAGATATTCACGATTAAGTTCTGCCCATTCTTCCATATGGCTAATTTTGAAAAGGCACCCCATAGTAAAGTAAGCCGTATTCACGACAAAACATAGTTAAGGATTTACAAAAAGTAATTAAACATAGATTTACTCGTTTGCGAAATGAAAACTTCGCTAAAGAAGTTGAACAAATTAAACCATATTCTAAACCTTTCTGGAAACTTTCTAAGGTTCTTAAGAAACCTCAGAAACCAATTCCTGCTCAAGGAAGGAAATCAAATACTTCTTACAGACGGCGAAAAAGCTCAAAAACTTGCTCAGCAGTTCGAGAGTGTACACAATTTTAATTTGAACGTTGTGAGTTCTATTGAAAATGAAGTCTCACTGAAATATGATCATATTTCAACTCAAGTGTTATTACGAGATGACATTTTTGAGACGACTTTTGATGAAATTAAATCAATTATTAGGAAACTTAAAAACATGAAAGCTCCTGGTAATGATGGAATTTTTAATATTCTTATTAAAAATCTCCCCGATGTTGCCCTGAGACTCCTGGTTAAAATTTTCAACAAGTGTTTTTCACTAGCTTACTTCCCAAAAAGATGGAAAAACGCTAAAGTAATTCCTATCCTCAAACCTGACAAAAACCCAGCAGAAACATCAAGTTATCGACCAATTAGCTTACTTTCTTCTATCAGTAAACTTTTTGAAAAAATTATCTTGTTGAGAATGATGTCTCATATAAATGAGAATTCAATTTTTTTACCAGAGCAGTTTGGATTTCGTCATTAACATTCAACTACTCATCAACTTGTAAAAGTTACGGACATGATAAAAGCAAATAAATATTCTGGGTTACCCACTGGAGTTGCTCTTCTAGACATAGTAAAAGCATTCGACAGTGTTTGGCACACAGGATTAATAGCAAAAATGTCTGATTTCCAGTTTCCTATTTATTTGATCAAAATGATTCAAAATTATTCAATTGCTCGTACTCTTCAGGTTAGCTATCAGAATTGTAAATCTGAATTGCTACCCGTACGAGAAGGTGTTACGCAGGGTTCGAGCGTAGTTCCAATCTTGTATAATATTATCACTTCTGAACTTCCAAATCTACCCGTTGGTTGTCAGAAATCGCTATTCTGTGACGACACAAGTCTGTTACCCACAGGTAGAAATCTAAGAGTGATCTGCAGTCGCCTACAAAGAAGTTTAAATATTTTCAGTGATTATCTGTCAAAATGGAAAATTAAACCAAATGCAGCAAAAACGCAATTAATTATCTTTCCTCATAAGCCAAGAGCTTCTTTTCTTAAACCAAACAATAATCACATTATCAAATTGAATGACTTGGAATTGACATGGTCTGATCAAGCTCAATACTTAGGTTTAACGAATGACAAAAAACTCACTTTCAAGGATCACATTGAAGGAATCCAGGCAAAGTGTAATAAATATATTAAATGTTTATATCCTCTTATAAACAGAAATTCTAAGGTCTGTCTAAAAAACTAATTGTTAATTTATAAACAAATTTTCAGACCAGCCATGCTTTATGCAGTACCAATTTGGTCAAGTTGTTGTTCCACCAGGAAGAAAACGCTTCAAAGGATTCAGAATAAAATTCTGAAAATGATTTTGAAGCGTCCTCCTTGGTTTAGTACAAATGAGTTACACAGACTCACAAATATAGAACCATTAGATGTAATGTCACATAATATTATAAGCAAATTCCGACAAAAATCGATGCAATCTTCAATTGAATCGATTCGCTCTCTGTATTAGTTAGTAAGTTAGTATATAAGTTCCTTTTCCCCATTACACAATACAAGTAGGTGTGGAATTTTCCCTACACAAAAATCTCAGAATCTCGGGAGCAAATGATGTTCTCATGGTATCAACCAAATCATATATATATATATATATATATATATATATATATATATATATATATATATATATATATATATATATATATATATATATATATATATATATATATATATATATATATATATATATATATATATATATATATATATATATATATATATATATATATATATATATATATATATATATATATATATATAATATATATATATATATATATATATATATATATATATATATATATATATATATATATATATATATATATATATATATATATATATATATATATATATATATATATATATATATATATATATATATATATATATATAATATATATATATATATATATATATATATATATATATTTATATATATATATATATATATATATATATATATATATATATATATATATATATATATATATATATATATATATATATATATATATATATATATATATATATATATATATATATATATATATATATATATATATATATATATATATTATATATATATATATGATTTGGTTGATACCATGAGAACATCATTTGCTCCCGAGATTCTGAGATTTTTGTGTAGGGAAAATTCCAAACCTACTTGTATTGTGTAATGGGGAAAAGGAACTTATATACTAACTTACTAACTAATACAGAGAGCGAATCGATTCAATTGAAGATTGCATCGATTTTTGTCGGAATTTGCTTATAATATTATGTGACGTTACATCTAATGGTTCTATATTTGTGAGTCTGTGTAACTCATTTGTACTAAACCAAGGAGGACGCTTCAAAATCATATTCAGAATTTTATTCTGAATCCTTTGAAGCGTTTTCTTCCTGGTGGAACAACAACTTGACCAAATTGGTACTGCATAAAGCATGGCTGGTCTGAAAATTTGTTTATAAATTAACAATTAGTTTTTTAGACAGACCTTAGAATTTCTGTTTATAAGAGGATATAAACATTTAATATATTTATTACACTTTGCCTGGATTCCTTCAATGTGATCCTTGAAAGTGAGTTTTTTGTCATTCGTTAAACCTAAGTATTGAGCTTGATCAGACCATGTCAATTCCAAGTCATTCAATTTGAGAATGTGATTATTGTTTGGTTTAAGAAAAGAAGCTCTTGGCTTATGAGGAAAGATAATTAATTGCGTTTTTGCTGCATTTGGTTTAATTTTCCATTTTGACAGATAATCACTGAAAATATTTAAACTTCTTTGTAGGCGACTGCAGATCACTCTTAGATTTCTACCTGTGGGTAACAGACTTGTGTCGTCACAGAATAGCGATTTCTGACAACCAACGGGTAGATTTGGAAGTTCAGAAGTGATAATATTATACAAGATTGGAACTACGCTCGAACCCTGCGTAACACCTTCTCGTACGGGTAGCAATTCAGATTTACAATTCTGATAGCTAACCTGAAGAGTACGAGCAATTGAATAATTTTGAATCATTTTGATCAAATAAATAGGAAACTGGAAATCAGACATTTTTGCTATTAATCCTTTGTGCCAAACACTGTCGAATGCTTTTACTATGTCTAGAAGAGCAACTCCAGTGGGTAACCCAGAATATTTATTTGCTTTTATCATGTCCGTATCTTTTACAAGTTGATGAGTAGTTGAATGTTAATGACGAAATCCAAACTGCTCTGGTAAAAAAATTGAATTCTCATTTATATGAGACATCATTCTCAACAAGATAATTTTTTCAAAAAGTTTACTGATAGAAGAAAGTAAGCTAATTGGTCGATAACTTGATGTTTCTGCTGGGTTTTTGTCAGGTTTGAGGATAGGAATTACTTTAGCGTTTTTCCATCTTTTTGGGAAGTAAGCTAGTGAAAAACACTTGTTGAAAATTTTAACCAGGAGTCTCAGGGCAACATCGGGAAGATTTTTAATAAGAATATTAAAAATTCCATCATTACCAGGAGCTTTCATGTTTTTAAGTTTCCTAATAATTGATTTAATTTCATCAAAAGTCGTCTCAAAAATGTCATCTTGTAATAACACTTGAGTTGAAATATGATCATATTTCAGTGAGACTTCATTTTCAATAGAACTCACAACGTTCAAATTAAAATTGTGTACACTCTCGAACTGCTGAGCAAGTTTTTGAGCTTTTTCGCCGTCTGCAAGAAGTATTTGATTTCCTTCCTTGAGCAGGAATTGGTTTCTGAGGTTTCTTAAGAACCTTAGAAAGTTTCCAGAAAGGTTTAGAATATGGTTTAATTTGTTCAACTTCTTTAGCGAAGTTTTCATTTCGCAAACGAGTAAATCTATGTTTAATTACTTTTTGTAAATCCTTAACTATGTTTTGTCGTGAATACGGCTTACTTTACTATGGGGTGCCTTTTCAAAATTAGCCATATGGAAGAATGGGCAGAACTTAATCGTGAATATCTCGACTTGTATTAATGGTAGCAACACAATTCTTTCACCATTTCATCAAAAATATGATCAGGAATTCAGGATAATATTTTAAACAGTGTGAGATAACTACAAACAACTCAAAAATTAGGTTTTCTCAAATTTTCAAAAAAATGCGGAAAACTCTTTACTTTCGCTTGGGTTTTTCGCGCAAGGACGACGATTTTGAGGTAGTCAGGCACATATCTTCAACAGAATGCGTATAAAAGAGGTTAAAACATCAAACGCTCAGGTCGCAACTCTCATTCGCTTGCTGGCCATCAAGGCGAGCAGACTGCCACCGTGAGAGTTAAACCATCAACCAGCAGCGACAGGGAGTGCACCTTCTGCGTGGTTAAAACCTCAAACGCTCAGGTCGCAACTCTCATTCGCTTGCTGGCCTTCAAGGTGAGAAGACTGCCATCGCGGGAGTTAAACCATCAACCAGCAGCGACGGAGAGTGCACCTTCTGCGTGGTTAAAACCTCAAACGCTCAGGTCGCAACTTTCATTCGCTTGCTGGCCTTCAAGGCGAGCAGGCTGCCATCATTTGCTTTTCGGTAGTCGTAACGAGAAGTTTAAATTTCAGATTTTAGTTCCGCAATAGGTTTATAATTCAGAGCCTGCGTGCTGAAACTGGATTCTGGAACTGTATTCCGGTACAAATTTGAGTTTCGAAATTGCAATTCTAGAATCGAAACTGGATTCTGAGTCTGTTATTGGTTCTAAATTTAGTTCTTGAACTCAGGATCCAGTTCTTTATTCCAGACTTCTTCTATTCGGTTCTATAATAATACTCCTAAGGAATTATGCATAAATTTACTTTACTGTACTCTATAAAACCCATTCTGGTAGTCATGGCGAAAAATCGTCTTCAAGTTTCAGAGCTTAGTTCTGGAATATGGATTTAGAATTCAGAGTCTGCGTGCTGAAATAACTCAAATCGTCACTCTTCATCACGAACGCTTTCATAAAAATTTCACAATTTTTTTATTATAAAGAACTATACTGCTTATTTCATAATATTTAATTGCGTTTCAGAATGTTTAATGTAACTAATCTGTAATTTAGTCTAGGCGCATCGTTTAAATTTCCAGTAATGAAAGAGGGGAAAGTTGCACAATTCAAACAATCGATCAACTACCAATTCGAATTCGTAAGCATAAATAAAACGTGTCATATTCGTATTCGCGACATCCTGTTATGTCTCTGACATTACACACCCGCACTTTTTTCATAGCAGGATCACGAGAACGTTGATATTGTCGTCGACGAACATTCTTCAACCGAATGAGCAGTTGAAGATTGTCATCGATGATAATAGAATTTAATTTAGTTTGAGCTTTGGGAATTGAACGATTTCTAGCTTCGATAATATAATGATTCAAATTATCAATTGCTGTGTCGATGTCCGCAGAATTTTCCAAAATAGTTTCATGATCCACATGATTTTCAATGTGAGATCTGTAATCCAACCAATTAGCTCTATGATAGTTGAATATAGAACTAATTGGATTAATTATAGCTTCGTTGGAAAGTCTGAATGTTACTGGAAGATGATCTGAGTCAAAGTCAGCATGTGTAATTGGTTCACTACAAATGTGACTTTGATCTGTTAGAACCAGATCAATTGTAGACGGGATTTTCACGGAAGAGAAACAAGTAGGATTACTGGGATGAAGAACTGTGAAGTAACCAGCTGAGAGTTGATTATGAAGTATTTTACCATTACTGTTATTTTGCCTACAATTCCACTGGACATGCTAAGCATTTAAGTCCCCTATTACGAGAAATTTCGATCGATATCTTGTAAGTTTTTGCAAATCGCCTTTAAAGAAATTTAATTGTTCGCAGGTGCATTGGAATAGCAAATATGCTCCAGCGATGAAACAAATTCCATGAATGGTTTCAACTTCGATTCCCAAGCTTTCAATAACCTTAGTATTGAAAGAAGGTAAAATTCGATGTTTAATTTGCCGTTGGTCAAAAATGGCAACTCCACCACCCATTCCAGTAAACCTGTCAAATCGATGAACCACATAATGTGGATTGCTCTTCAATTTGACATTTGGTTTAAGAAAAGTTTCTGTCACAATGGCAATATGAATTTTGTGAACTTTGAGAAAATTATAAAATTCATCTTCACTCGATTTCAAAGATCGAGTATTCCAATTTAAAATATTCAAATAATAAATCAAAAAATAAAAATTTTTCGAATAATCTATCAAAAAATCACTGTTAAATTTTAAATTCATTATAATATTATTTGCGAATTGCCATCCGATTTGAAATGCTTCAAAAAGTGATGAAGTCGAATTCATTCAGATGATCATTTGAAATAGTTGATCTTGTAGGTAGAGCATTTTATTTTCCGTTATATCGCCTAAATCAACTTCATTTAAAGAAGCGAGTGGCATTGAAGGAATATTTGTAGGTAGACTGCCATTAGAAAAAGATGATATGGCCGATCTACCTATTAATAAATTGTTTTCGTTAGAAGATGAACTGCAAGGCGGTCCTGTGTATTAATTATTTACATTAGAAGAAATAGGTGGCAGATTTCTACCTGTTATACTAGCATAACTGACATTAGAAGAAGATGATGACGAGGTCGATCTACCTGTCAATAAATTGTTTTCCTTAGAAGACGAATTGGAAGGCGTACCTGTTTTTTGTTTTAAATTCGGAATTGGGTGCCTTAGAAG
Source organism: Malaya genurostris (assembly GCF_030247185.1). Lineage (NCBI taxonomy): Eukaryota > Metazoa > Arthropoda > Insecta > Diptera > Culicidae > Malaya > Malaya genurostris. Next base: position 145,240,766 of record NC_080572.1, read on the forward strand.
AATTAGGCGTTGCATTTGTAACGGTTTTTTGATTTTCAGGTATGTTCTGTAAATTTAAGGTCGTTGATTTGACTTGTTGTCTAAGTGAACGAGCGTTTAAAATTTTTAATTTTATTTATTTCAAATAATTGGATTTATGATTTCCATTGCAATTTGAACATGAAAATTTATCAGTAGTGGTTTCATTCATTGGACAAACGCCTTTCAAATGCGATTTACCACAATTCAAACACCGTATATCCATATGACAATTTTTGGTTCCATGACCGAAGCCTTGGCAACGACGACATTGCGTAAAGTTTGCAATACGATTATGCCGTTTAAAATGTTCCCAATGAATTTTAATGTGGGAAACGAAACGAGACTTTTACTTCCGGGAGAAAAGTAGAAAGCTCAGTACGGAATGCTTTGAAGTCAGAAATTATCACCGTCACTGGTGGCATAGATTGTTGTTTCTTCCCAGAACGACAAGCGTCCATTTTGGGAATTTTTGAAGAATTTTCTTCTATGTCGCTACAATCGGATTCAGAAAGAATCTCGTAAATATTGTTAGACGGCATAGAATCAACGGAAGGGAATTCCGTCCGTTGTCTTTTAGTTTTACATTCAGATTCTATAAGATCGTGAATGTTATTAGAAAAATGTTGAATAACGGATTGTGATTTATTCCGTATTGAATTATTTTTAGCCTTAGGCTTGCTGCTTTTCCGGTTGGACGCAGGCATTTTTGAAATGAATGAAATTTTAAATTCAACTAACTAGGCTAAATTAGTCTTCGATTAGACTCCTAGCTAGCCTTAAAAAAGGCTGATTAATTTCTTAGTCACTCTAATATCACTCTTTGTATCACTTAGTCACTCTAATATCACTTAGTCACTCTAATATCACTCTTTGTATAGCCTTGAGAAAGGCTGACTAATTGTTTGTCTTCAAAAAGACTGTTAGTGATTCAGGTAGCCTTGAAAAAGACTGAAGCCTTGAATCAGTGAAACTCAAGGTAGCCAGAAAAAAATTCCAGGAGCCAAGAGCTATACGCGTGCGGTGCGAACGACTGTTCAACACCGACTGAAGAAACATTGTTTTCACCTTGTTTTACCAGTATAATATAGAAAACATTCGTGCTCTTGTTGCAACATAGTCTGGACTTGGAACTAATTGCGGATTATTACTTGGGGAGCATCACTCATTCCACAACGTGTGTGCTCAAGATCATTGATTTCGTGTTGACACTCTACGCACTGTTTTGTTCGATGTTGATAGCAGGACACAGACTGTTTATTGAAGTACGAAGCGGTGCTGGTCTACTATTGGATCGAGGGCAGCCAGTGGACTAGATGAAAACATATAGTACACCATTATGCAATTTTACGAGAATGACGAAACCAGCCAACCAATGCCTGGTCAAAATGTCAATCTCATTATCCATAGCCTAAAAAATATGGCCTATCTAATGAATTGAAAGTGTATACAAATAGTTTGACATGTGAAAATGTAACAGAAGGATGTTTTTTACGAAAATTGCATAGGTACAGCCTCATTGGAAAAAAGTTTATTAAAAGAAATAGATGAAAAATTGATTGATGAAATTATTTTTGAAACATGGGTCACAACTGACAGATGCAATATAGAAACGTTTATAAAACGAAAGAAAGATTTTGTTCCCTATTTGTTCAAAATAAGAGAAATTGATACAACATAATTTAATTAAAAGAGAGCATTCAACTTTTTTTGAAAAATACCAAAACTAACTTGCAGAATAATTTTAAACTATGTGATTTTTCTAAAAACTACACCTTTGTACTGCAAGATGAAGTTCAAAGTCACCACTGAAATGCGCAGCCACTATTCATCAATTTGAGATTTATTTGAAGCGAAACGACATGATAAATCATTTAAGTTTTGTAGATATTTCCGAAGATTTGCGTCACGATTCTATATCCTTAGCCTGTTTTTCTAAAAAATAGTTGATTTTATACGACGAGAAAAAAATGTGAACAAAATGTTTTTCATGCCCGATGGAGCAGCATCACGATATAAAAATAGAAAGAAAATTTCTAGTCTTCGCCAATATAATAATAACTATCATATAGATAAACTAGGGGTCTTGGTTAAAACCCATTTTTGTGCTGTAGGCGCATATTACAGTTTTCAACATTTCTTTACGTTTCGTCTTAGACTCGTCAGTGCAGAGCAGTTCAAATTGAACTGCTTAATGCAAAACTCGGCAGTTCAATTTGAACCGATAAGCAGATGTAAAGTTAACGTTATTTGCGAAACACTTTTCTTAATTGCGCAATGTCTAATCTGACGTCTTGACGGATAACGCATTTGGCGACTTTATTCACCGACCACAGTTTTTGGTAATTTAGGGGTTGTGGTCAGAGATGTCTATCTCCTCTGTGTGACGAAGAGCAAGCAAAATTTTCTCCCCTCGCACTGACAACTTCAACGAGAGCTCTTCTCTTTCACATTACTGCTGTATAAAGTGTGCACGCATCATGAGTGCGTTTGTTTATTTCCTTTTACCTCTTTCACTGAATCGCACCAAAGTGCTAGAGCATTAGCTAATAAATTCTCTGAGGTGGATGCAGATACTTTCACAGAGGTGTACACGCTTGTGAGAACCCTGCTGTATGGTTTGCGTAGAAGAAGCGTGGACACGCAAAATCAGCAAAATAAAACAATTTATCGTAAAATTTTCGGTTTTCCTTGCAAATTTTTCATAGCAAGGCCAGATCTACTCTCTATTAATTGAAGTTCACAAAAGTGTTCGCTCACCATCACGCGCCGGTGGTCACTTGGGTGTATTACTACCGAAATTCAAGCATGCTACGTTTTATTCATACGGCCCAATGTGTTTCACTCGCGCCAGCTGATTTAACCACAAGCACACACTCAAATGCTGTCTATTCGACACTGAGAAGAAGTGCGCTTTCCTCTTTGTGCGGTGCTTCGTTTTTTGCATCCTCGGTGTGGACAAGAATCGGATTCCAGCGTGTATCACTCTGGTGAAATGCCATCTCTGGTTGTAGTTAAAGTCGACACAAAGAAGTTGTGAGGAAAATAACAGTGAAAGAATCGACTTGAAAAAATATTCACCCGTCTTTGGTATAGATACTAAATCAGATGTTCGATAGTTGTATGACACTGCATCAGTTATTCCATGAAATGCGATAGGTTGGCTAGAGTGAAGACTGATGAGAAGCGGTGGATGATGAACACATTCTTTAACTAGAGGAACAGGAGGTTTATATAATAACATACTAACTAATACAGAGAGCGAATCGATTCAATTGAAGATTACATCGATTTTTGTCGGAATTTGCTTATAATATTAGGTGACATTACATCTAATATATATATATATATATATATATATATATATATATATATATATATATATATATATATATATATATATATATATATATATATATATATATATATATATATATATATATATATATATATATATATATATATATATATATATATATATATATATATATACAAGGTGAGATGAAAAAACTGCAACCAACTTCAGACTGCTGTCATTTCTAAACCGCTCGTCCCACAGCTGTCAGATTTATTCTAGTGACAGCTCATTATATTATTTACAAGCGCACAAAAGCATTTTGGTGGGAATTTTTCAGAAAAAAAGTTATTTGTGATGGAATTCAAGTGTGATAGTGTGATTGCTTTGCATTTGGCTGGAAAACCACAAGTGGCTATCGTTAGAGCCCTCCAGCATTTAAAAGTGAATAAATCTTTTGTGTCTCGTACCATCGCTCGTTACCGTGATACTGGTAGCGTAGCCCGACGTCAAGGAAGTGGACGAAAAAAAACAGCAACATCGGCAGAAATGGTTCGAAAAGTGAAGAAGCGAATTGAACGAAATCCGCGTCGCAGTGGCCGAAAAATGGCTCGTGAGCTGAACATATCGCAATATGCCATTCGGCAAATATTGAAAAATGAGCTTGGACTAAAGCCATTGAAGTTCCAAAAAGTGCAAGATCTTACTGATGCGCAAAAAAAAGTTAGACTCGAAAAAGCTAAAGAGTTGCTTCGCTTGGCCGAAAGTGGTGAACTGCCGAATTTGGTTTTCTCCGATGAGAAACCATTCGTTATCCAGCAGTTTGTAAACAAACAAAATGATCGTGTTTACTTGCCAGAGAGGTCAGCTGAAAATTTGCAACTTCGGTTGGCCACCAGAACTCAAAAGCCGGCCATGGTGATGGTGTGGGCCGCCATAACAGCCGATGGTCGCTCGCCGCTCGTATTCATCGACCGTGGGGTCAAAATAAATGCGCAAATCTATCGCGAAAATATTTTGGAGGGAGTTCTGAAGCCCTGGGCACGCAAACATTTCGGCCGCAGACCTTGGACATTCCAACAGGACTCAGCACCATCGCACTCAGCACGCGCCACCCAAGAATGGTTAAGAAATGAGGTTCCTCGCTTCATTTCCACCGCACAATGGCCACCAAAATCTCCGGATGCCAATCCGTTGGACTATTGTGCCTGGGGTATTTTGGAAAGCAAGGTTGGCACTAAAAAATACCAAAGTGTCGATCATCTCAAGCAAGCGCTTCGCCGAGAATGGGACAAAATACCGCAGAGCCACTTTCGGGCAGCGTGTGATGGTTTCATTGGCCGTTTGAAGGCCATAGTTCGTGCCAAAGGTGGCCATCGAACAAATCTAAACCGATTCTCAAATTTGATGTTATTTCCGACATTTTTTGCTTTCATTCAATAAAATTTAAAAAAAAAAATGAAAAAATTATGGCGTTTTACTTTGTTGCAGTTTTTTCATCTCACCTTGTATATATATATATATATATATATATATATATATATATATATATATATATATATATATATATATATATATATATATATATATATATATATATATATATATATATATATATATATATATATATATATATATATATATATATATATATATATATATATATATATATATATATATATATATATATATATATATAATATAATTAATTATAATTTATAAGCTATCGTTATTCCATCCAAACATATATTTAATCACAATTATGCTTCTAGCTACTAGTTGGAATCAAGTTTATTTGACTTTAACAGTAGCAACCTGTAACTAGTTCTGATACCACTTAGCCCAACTATATTGCAACAAAAACACGAAGATATTTTTTAATAATAAAGTTTCATTTGGTTCATTTGCTTTAACTTAACGTGGCCAATTGTCTTGTTTTTATAGGTGAAGAAGGGATGTCGTATTAAGGGGCGGCATACTTCTCTAGAGCTAGTAAAGGAATGTTAGGAGGGTGGGGTTTACAAAGTATTGTTTAAAAATTAAAATATATCATTTTTATGGCACAAATCTTTTCGATACACTTTGAAATTCCTGGATCTTCACGTTATTCAAGTTGTAACAAGAGAGATTATCCTTGGCTGGGATGCTTTGTTTTTGTGCTCTGACGCTGATGTGGCGCTTTTGGGTAGTTTTCAGCAACTCAGTCAGTTCAAGGCAGGTGTATGTTCCGAAACATCGCTTATACAGGCCATACTTTCAGCAGTGTAAGGAAGAATGCGATAGAGCTGTAGACGAGAAAGCGATAGGGAGAACACTAAATTTGAGCATGGATAGCTTTCAAGAAGTTGTAGATGAGAGTCGTATGTGGAAGATTTCGAGTTATCAAGACGTTGCTGATCGGCACGGTATACCTCGGGCCCGAAGGGAACATATGAGATCGTATCTAGCATCACAATTCTCGACACTTCCAAACAACATGCTCGATGTCATAATAACCCTCACCGCAAACGCAGACACCACTCTCGGTGAGCTCCACACGACGGCGATGCGCGCTGAAAACGGTGTTTCCGGAACAGAATCAGAACATACTTTTTTTAGCGAAATCGAATATCTAGCGTTTAGAATTTCCGCGCTTTCGTTCGCGTGATTTCGATTGCGTATGCGACGGGCCGTATTCCAAAGAGTGCTCATTGTTGTTTTTCTAGTTAATCCGTCAACAAACCTTCGCCAGTAACCGCGTTTCCTAACGAGATGAAGGCTGAAACTTTCTTCGTTTTCAGCTCTGAGCACTCTTTGTCCAACCTTCGTTTCGTTTGAGCTTGAATCGCGGTGTTGAGACTCACGCCAAATTTATACTCTTCCTCCGGAGGAAGCTCATGTGATGTTTCTAGTTTCTCAAATATAAGCTCGCGTAACTTTTCCAATCAATGTTTCGTGTGAAATCGTACGAAACATTGATTGCTGGCAGTCTAGGGCTCCGTGTCAGTTCCCTCGTGTTTAGAATTGTCAAATTAAAGTTGTCACACAGAGATTAACGGTTACTATCATATAACAGCCCAATCCTGTACCATGCGAGTTAAAGTCCCCTAAAGCCAACCGCGGTGAGGAAGAAGTTCTATGATGTCTGCAAGCCGACGATGCCCTATTGAGACTCTGGGTGGAATGTAGATTTATTCATTTATTTATTTATTTTTAAATAATCCGACAATAAAAGGTCTTAATGAATATGATGTAGTCAAATTATAAAAATGTGGATCGTAACACTTTCTGTGCAAATTTATGTATAGGTTCGCCAAAATCGAAGATGTGTTCAACAGTGCCAAATGTTCTGGTGCATGCAGTTATCGGTTCATAGAATCCAAATGTCGTTCGGTGAAATCTCGGTTGAAGTAAACCAGTAGAACGTAGCGATCGTTGTGAAGTACGGAAGTCAAGACTAGATAAGAGCTTCGGAGAATCAATATCGCCGTTGAGTATTTTCGCAACAAAAATTGCTTGCTGAATTTTTCTGCGCCGTTTCAGTGAGTCCAGACCAATCAGACGACAGCGATCGGGATACGGTGGAAGATCATACGGATGTTGCCAGGGAAGGTTTCTTAGAGCAAGTCGAACAAATCTTTTCTGCACGCGTTCAATTCGTAAACTCCAAGCTAGCTGATACGGGCTCCAAACTATGCTAGCATTTTCAAGTATAGGCCGAACTAGCGAGCAATATAACGCCTTCAAACAGTGAGGATCTTTAAAATCCCGTCCGATTTTAACGATAAAATCTAATTGTCGAGTCGCTTTTGTAATTAGTGCAGAACGATGCATATTAAAAGTAAGTTTAGAATCCAACAAAACACCAAGGTCATTAACACGATCAACTCTTTGAAGCGTTTGTCCGTCAATTTTATAGTCGAAATGTAATGGATTAAATATTCGGTGGAAATTTATGACCTGACATTTTGCAATGCTTACTATAAGCCAGTTCCTTCGACACCAGGAAACGAATTCGTCCAGAAGCTTTTGAAGACGGATGCAGTCGTCAATAGAGCGTATCTCAAGGTATAGTTTCAAATCGTCGGCGTAGACTATTTCGCAGCCTCCACTGAGCAACAAAATAGCGTCATTAAAAAACAGCGAGAACAGTAGTGGACCCATGTTGCTGCCTTGAGGTACACCAGATATGTTCGTGAGCGAAGATGACACACAGGAATCTAACTTGACTCGTAAGACTCTACCCCTTAAGTAAAAGCATAGCCAGTCAATGAACTTATGTGTTGCACCAAGACGCGATATCTTGTATAAAAGAATTCGGTGATCAATTCGGTCGAACGCCGCTTTCAGATCAGTGTATACGGCATCAATTTGTACTTTTTCCTCCAGACGCGAAATACAAGTCGAGGTAAAATCCAGAAGATTAGTGCTGACCGAACGCCCGGGCATAAAACCGTGTTGATCAGTGGAGATGTAACTTTTTGTACGAGTGAACAGCTCGTTACTCACTATTATTTCGAAGAGCTTTGAAGCAGTCGACAAATTTGTTATACCACGGTAGTTCCTTACATTGTTACGATCACCGGTTTTGTACACAGGAAACATATAAGACTGCTTCCAAATCAACGGGAAAATTCCTTGATCAAATGATTTGTTAAATATCACGCAAAGAGGATCGGCTAAAACAGTTGCACAATGACTGTAGACTGCAGCGGGTATACCATCTGGCCCGATCGAGAATGAACGTTTCAATTTCTTTGCCGCTGCGACAACCATTTCAGGAGTAATATCGAAGGTGTCAATGTGCACTAAGTTCTCAGGAACATCCAACGATGCAACCTTAGCTTCGATGTCAGAGGCAGTATTTCCAGCAAATACCGAAGCAAAGAACTTTGCAAACAAGTCGCAAGACTCCAATGTAGATCTGGATGTAACGCCATCGTAACAAACAGATGACGGAACTGATCTAGATTTGCGTTTGGAGTTCACAAAATTCCAGAAATTTTTGGGATTCCGGCGAAGATCGATTTGAACCCGCATAACGTAGGCTTTGTATAACCCCGCGTTCAATCTACGATAGTTTTCACTGGAACTTTTGAACATTCGTAGTGTTTCAGAGCTATGTCAACGACGATGTTAACGCTGCCAGACATTACGAACCCGTTTTAATTCACGAAGTCTTCCTGTGGTCCAAGGAGGATTGATGGACCGTTTGGTGAAAGGTAAATTTGAGCTAAACCATTGAAGTAACGCATCGCAGAAAACCGTTGCCATTTCATTTACATTATCGGTCTCTTGCAAAAATATCCAATCAACGTTCCGTAAATGTTCTAGTAAAGCCGTAAAATTAGTTTTTCGATAATTTAATCTCCTCGATTCATGAATAGGCTCCGAGTGCCGTGAATTGCTCACACAGTCAACTGGCACCGAAACAACTAAAGGCGGATGATGCGGGTCGACGGGTAACAGATGAGCAACACTACGGTCAACGACTAATTGACGCTCTGAAGAGCAAAACATTAGATCTAGTAATCGCCCGAGATGGTTTCTTTGTTGATTCGCTTGACAAAGATTTAAATAATCCATTCCATCGATCAGCGCCGTACTTGCAACGGGTAACAAAGAGGAACAGATGAAATGAGTATCCTCGGGCCGTTTATTCCACACAATCCGGGGCTGGTTGAAATCACCGCACACAAGAACAATATCATTAGCAGAACCTTTACTGCACAGCTCAGAAACAGTTGAAACGTGTGCATCTATAAAATGGATATAGATGGAAGCTATGCATAGATTTTTGTCTTTAATATTCATTTGGCAAGCAACAACTTCAATTCCCAGTGTCGAGGGGAGGTTAATACGATAAAATGAATAGCACTTTTTGATCCCTAAAAGTCTTCTCGATCTAGGCGGGTTATGTTGAAATTATGGAAGTCCGCCAAGCTACACTCAAGGAGAACACATCGCAGTTACGAGTGTGTGTTAAGTGTTTGAAAGAATCAAGTTTTAGGATGATACTTCTGCAATTCCACTGTTTGCTTCGGTTTTGAGTCAGCACTTTTCATTTCCGTTTGGTTGTTTTGTGACGAAGAGGACAGCTTTCTTTAACGGATCGCTTCAATTTCTCCGCACGCTGTGGGTACGTAGGGCACACCGATAGATCATGAGGATTCTCCTCGCAGTAGCAACACTTTTCCGCTGCTTTTCTGCAGAGATCGTCCTGATGGGCCTCTCCACATTTGCCGCACCGCAGTTTGTTGCAACAATAGGTTGCCGCATGCCCTAGCTATTTGCAGCTTGTATAGCGCACATACCTTATGATAAAAAAAACGGAATTTTCATTTTAAAATTCCCGCGCTTGTCCAATCGGGAAACTTTTATTCTCTCAACGTTGGCAACACTTTTATACACATTCTATCAAATTTTGACGCATATCGTACGATAAGTTTTTGTTTGGAGTCTATACAAAGAAGTTGAAAAATTTTCGTGTGGCGATTTTTATAATGGATGAAAATTTAGAACAACGGGCGTGCATCAAATTTTTTGTTGCAAATAGATTTAAGTGTTCCGAAACGTTGAAAATGTTAGAAAAGGCCTTTGGTGAATCGTGTCTAGGGAAAACACAGGCATACGAGTTGTATAAACGCTTCAAAGGTGGTCGTATAAGCTTGAGATCCCTGGCCGCCCAACAACATCTATTATTGAAGAAAACATTGAATCGGCGAAGCAAATCGTGTTGCAAAATCGTTCTGTACCGATTAAAGAGATTGCTGTGTTGTTGGGCATCTCTTATGGATCAGCCGAGCACATTTTAGCTGATGAATTTCATTCAAAAACAGCGTCGTGTTGATGTGGCCAAAAAGATGATTTCCAACGCACTTTGTATAGACGCCAAACAAAAACTATTCGTACGATATGCGTCAAAATTTGACAGAATGTGTATAAAAGTGTTACCAACGTTGAGAGAATAAAAGTTTACCGATTGGACAAGCGCGGGAATTTTAAAATGAAAATTCCGGTTCGTTTTTGATAATAAGGTACAGCGGAACAGGTACACTCATTACCAAATAGTTTGAAAGTGCAGATCCGGTAAAAGTCTCATGAAACAAGTGCGATTGGTAAAATTTACCATAATATGTTTATATTGATTTAATATATTATAATTTAAACTGGAATAATTGCTGGAAGACAATGGCACCCATATTTTATGCGAATCAGTTCGCCGAGATCAACAAATGTGTGTGACAAATAATTTATTCTCAATTTTTTGGAGTTGGTTTGACCGTTTTCTACAAACTAAGATTCATGTAAAAGGTTTCTGAATTGCATTTGGATCCGACTTCTACAGGATAATATGTGTAACGAAATTAAAATATAGACACTCATTTTCCTCGTATATGGCTGAACGGATTTACTCCATCTAAAATTTAAAAAAGAGTTTAAGATCCCATTAAAACTTCTTGTTTTTTTTTATCAGAGCCGAATTTCGATTCAGGAGATATAGGGTGACTAGTGGAACAATGTTAATTTCACATATATTATCGGTTTTATCGGATGTGCAGATTTTGAATAAACTTATTTCAGTTTTTTTCGGTTTTCGGAAGGTATCCAAAAATTTCATTTGGAACGCACTACGATTTTTCAAAGGTGGCTACACTGATTTTTGAAAATTTCAAATTAAATGAGATGGTTTGAAATTTCTTAGGTGAATTTCACTGATTTCGGCTAAATGCGAGAATATAGAAGCACAATCCGTTTCTCAAATAAACCAAAATTCACATTAATTGACTTATATATCACATACAAAATTAGTGTATTTCATCCGATACCGACTTTCAATCATATAATTACAGGGTGATGAGTTTTTAAAATTCAAACCATCGTAGAAGCAAAAAATACCAAAACAATCTTCAAAGCTGGGCTCACAACTCTTCCAATTTATTCGTCATATTCACGGTTATATGCACCGTTTCAAATTTTGCTGGTCCCTGAATATAGGTTCTGGAAGTACAGTAAATAATAATCTAAAACCCTAAAGTGGAACTCACTTTGACATCTCATGGATTGTCGCACGTTTATATTCAAAGAAATAATTTTATGGTTTGATACAATTTTCGATCTTTTCGAACCAACTTGCAGTTCCGAAAGTACAGGGAAATGAGTGATTTGATATACAAACTGTCATTCAAAACGACGGTCAATAGACTATTTCATAAAAACGAAAATCATTGAAGAAAATTCATGCCAAAACTAAAAGCAGTTTGATTGAAAAAAGAAATCATATCACTGCACGAGTGCACATTTTTGTTACAGACACACACAGACATTTTGCATATTCGACGAACTGAGTAGAATGGTATATAAGTGATTGCATAGCCTTTTTGTATGACAATAAGAAAAATAACTGGAGCCAAATATTGCGAAATTGTGGGTTTTGAAATGACCCAATTGGTCATTTTTCTCTACTCCTTAAATCGATGTTAGGCCGGCACCCCACCGTATGTTTTGACAGAAAGCAGATAGCGTGATTTCGACAAATGTCATGTATGTGTAATAGCAGCACGTTCTTTTTGTGCCGAATACAAAAGCAAACAGACGCTAGTACACTTTTGCTGCGCTCAAAACAAATTTTAATTGCATGAAAATCAACACAAAAGTTTTTTATGACTTTTTTCTAGTATCATAAATTGAAAAGCATTAATCGAAAAGGTGAGTGGATTGAATATTTATGAGGTGAAATCGATCTATTTCGTGATAAAATTCCTGATGCTATCAAAATTTTCGAAATCAATGACGTTTATTTTTGTCTTTTTCAAAATGTCAACCGATTTCGGTTACCGGCACCACAAGGTGTTTGGTTACCGGCACCCCAAGGTGTTCGGTTACCGGCACCCCATTTTTTTCGACAAGTCGCGAAAAATTGTCAATATGCAAATTTTTCTGTAAATTATCGAATTTCTTAGTTAACATATAAACTTTGACTTTAGAAACTACGATTGTTTGAAGACATTTGTCAGAAATTATAGACTTTTGAAAATTGGCGCGATATTTTCGTCTTTACTAGCTAAACTTATTGTTTAGCTGACATCTCTGGTGATATGCAACACGCTGACAAATTGACAGTTTCAATACATCCGTCATATAATTAAAAACTTTGGTTCTCTGGTTCTGTTCGCAATGACGACTCCAAACAAATCATCAAAGTCAAGGAAAACGAACTTTAATGCACTGATTTATGCCATTGAACGTTGCTTAATGGGCAAGAAACCAGTAAATTCGACTGTAGCAACGTATTCAATCCCGCGAAGCCGATGGAAGACCCAAGGTAAAGTCACCATCAGACAATGAAGACTTTTGTCCAAAACGCCTCCGAAAAAAATAATTTGTTTTTCTTTGAATAACTACAGTTGTTACTTATATTTTTTTCATTTTTAGCGAAATTTCTTGGGGTGCCGGTAACCGAACACCTTTTTTGGAATGGCCAAAATTTATCACTTTATAAATTGATAAAAAAGTTTTTTCAATCGATTTAATCAAATTAGTTTCTTATTCAGTTGTTAGCTTGGGACTTTAGCTTTCCATTGATGGATATATGTCCGCATAATGTGCACTTAGTCAGAAGTTCTAAGCTTAACAGAAAAAGGTGCCGATAACCAAACACTCCCCTATTATTGAGTGACCATATGGTAAATTTTGTAATGAATTTTTATGCACGTGCTCTGCTTGACTCTGACTCTGATTACCTGGCTGATGGTATAATCAGTCAAAGCAATTTCAATTTTTATAAGTATTTATTTTAAATAACAAATACTTTTCCTATTTATAATCAATACTTGTAAAATATTGAATGTACCTAAATTTCTCTAACTTTGACACAGATGTCATTTTCAAACTGAAAGTGTGAGAGATGTGTGTTTCTGTAAGAGAACGGTTCACGTGGATCATTTCATACAATCACGCTTAGTATTTCTTTACGAAATACATGTAGTTCTTGTTCCCTGGATGTGTGCTTAACACTAGAGAGCCCAAAACTTAATAGTGACCTAATTGCTCAAAAGTAGTCAAAATGATTGGATTCTCTCTTAAAAAAACTGACAGAATAATTAAAAGGTAGTGCAGTGTGCCTTAGTGCATATATCGTTAAATAAAGAATAAAAGAGATCACAGAATTTTAAGCCATCCTTCCATTGTAAACATATGGTGAATTTCCTGGGCAATCTAGTGTTACATGGGCATCCTTACATTGTATAATTTAACAAACTCATTAACACCTGATTTTATTTTATTTTTTTGGCGAGAAACGAGACTGTTGAAATAAAAAATTATCATCGAAGATTTAACACCAAAGGAAAAAAAACCCTAATTACCTAACTTTTGGTAAGCTACGATATAGTATTCCATTATTCCATTATTCTTAATAATCAATCAGCTTGAGGTATTAACAGGTTTCTCAGGCATAGTAAAAAAACAATGCAATGAGGGAAAAGGAAACGTAACGTAACATCGACAAAGATAGAAACAATCAGAGTAGATTAGAATGGATAGTGTTAGTAGACTCAAAATATCTACATTGATTTAGGAACTTTAAAGTAATAATCGTAAGTACCGCTTCAGACATAAAAACTATATAGGAAAGCAGGGCCAAGACCAAAGCGGATACAATGCGAAATTTTCCAAAGTTTCATTGACGAGGACATTGAAGACACAGAAGCAGGTAGGATGACAACATACCAATACGATACAGACTAGAGATGGGCAATTCGTTCGTGAACGGTTCAAAAGAACTAGTTCTTTTGAAAGAATGAATGAGCTATAGTTCATTTCTCGAGAACGGTAGTTCCTCTGTGCAAATTCAAAGTCGTGGAACTTTTTTTTTGCTCGCATAACCTGTTGTCGAGAACTGTAGTTCTCTAATAAGAAAGCTTTATCACGAAACCTCAGTTCTAATTTGTGGGACCTTTTGTTTTGCTCGCTTAACCTACCGAACCTAATTCTAGTTCAGTCTCTGAACAAACAAACACATATAAAAAGAACGAACGAACGGCTCTGGAGAACTAGTTATTTCGACAGAACTTTGCATCACTGAACGGTTCTTTGAAATGAGTTGTGTTGCCCATCTCTAATACAGACGACTCAATGATTGACTAGTTACCACACTTCCTGCCCAAGTGACAAACTCTCCGGTGAACTTTCAATAGAAGATATTCGTATCTTTCGTTGCAAATTGATAACCGTAAAGTCGCTTGGGTTACATACTGGAGGGAACCTATCAATGATAGGTCGGTTTCCTCCTTCGTTACTAGTGTTCATTTGGGCACCATAGCCTAGTTCGCCTGGTATGGAAATTGCGGAGCGTTGTAACCACCCCTCTCGCCCAGAGTAACCAATAAAGGGGAAATATAAATATATATATATATATATATATATATATATATATATATATATATATATATATATATATATATATATATATATATATATATAGATATATATATATATATATATATATATATATATATATATATATATATATATATATATATATATATATATATACATATATATATATTTTTATATTTATATATATATATATATATATATATATATATATATATATATATATATATATATATATATATATATACATATACATATATATATATATATATATATATATATATATATATATATATATATATATATATATATACACAGGGTGATTTTTTAAGAGCTTGAGAACTTTTTTAAACAATAAAACGCATAAAATTTGCAAAATCTCATCGGTTCTTTATTTTAAACGTTAGATTGGTACATGACATTTACTTTTTGAAGATAATTTCATTTAAATGTTGACCGCGGCTGCGTCTTAGGTGGTCCATTCGGAAAGTCCAATTTTGGGCAACTTTTTCGAGCATTTCGGCCGGAATAGCCCGAATTTCTTCGGAAATGTTGTCTTCCAAAGCTGGAATAGTTACTGGCTTATTTCTGTAGACTTTAGACTTGACGTAGCCCCACAAAAAATAGTCTAAAGGCGTCAAATCGCATGATCTTGGTGGCCAACTTACCGGTCCATTTCTTGAGATGAATTGTTCTCCGAAGTTTTCCCTCAAAATGGCCATAGAATCGCGAGCTGTGTGGCATGTAGCGCCATCTTGTTGAAACCACATGTCAACCAAGTTCAGTTCTTCCATTTTTGGCAACAAAAAGTTTGTTAGCATCGAACGATAGCGATCGCCATTCACTGTAACGTTGCGTCCAACAGCATCTTTGAAAAAATACGGTCCAATGATTCCACCAGCGTACAAACCACACCAAACAGTGCATTTTTCGGGATGCATGGGCAGTTCTTGAACGGCTTCTGGTTGCTCTTCACTCCAAATGCGGCAATTTTGCTTATTTACGTAGCCATTCAAACAGAAATGAGCCTCATCGCTGAACAAAATTTGTCGATAAAAAAGCGGATTTTCTGCCAACTTTTCTAGGGCCCATTCACTGAAAATTCGACGTTGTGGCAGATCGTTCGGCTTCAGTTCTTGCAGGAGCTGTATTTTATACGGTTTTACACCAAGATCTTTGCGTAAAATCTTCCATGTGGTCGAATAACACAAACCCAATTGCTGCGAACGGCGACGAATAGACATTTCACGGTCTTCAGCAACACTCTCAGAAACAGACGCAATATTCTCTTCTGTACGCACTGTACGCATTCGTGTGGTTGGTTTAATGTCCAATAAAGTAAACTGAGTGCGAAACTTGGTCACAATCGCATTGATTGTTTGCTCACTTGGTCGATTATGTAGACCATAAATCAGAAATAATTACTAATGTTTTATGATGGATTTTGCTGTTCATTTTGTTCATTTTATAATAGAAAACAATGGGGAATATAGTCGCTTGGTCGTTGTTCCAATAAAAGCGTTTTGAATAACGAAGGCGTAATTTTCCGTAAAATCGCAAATTATTAAACTTTCGTCACTCTTCAAAATTTTTTTCGCATTTTAAAAATATAAAGTTTGTTTTCGAGCAATGAAAGAATGCATGCGCAGCTCAGCCATAGCCGAAGTAGAAAAAAAGTCAACGCCGGAGAGCTCGGATCGGTCGGATCTGCATAATGCGGATATCCTTTTAAGCCCTTATCCGAACGAATTGCGCTGCGGTCGAAATTAAAAAATTCACTGCTCCGAAAGTATTGATCTTTACACTCTGAAACCTTGTCAAGATTGAGTTAAACCCTTAAGGCTTCTTATTTCAAAAAAAAAATTAGGCCTAAGTTTGAAATTTTTGTTTAATTTTTACCTTTTTTCATTATATTAACTTTGAAGGTTGTTCTCTGAAATCGCTTATTCGAAAGCTAAGTAAAGGACGCACATTTCATGTCTTGGACGAATTTTTGTATCTTTTTTACATTTTACAGTATAGACTTTTGAAAAAAGGTTCTTATTTGAAAACGCGAAATTTCCAAAAAATATATCTCGAAAAATCCTCGTACCATATTGAAATAAAAAAGTTAAGACGTCTCTGATCTTATTTTAAAAACTGTTGAAGAACAGTAACCTGTGACTTAACACTTATCATGGTAGGCATAGATAATAAGATCTCATTGAATAAAATTATTATACTTCCAAACGTCAATCAGAACAGTTCAGTTTCTTTTCGCACTCTCAATAGGTTATGAGCCTATACGTTTTTTTTTTTAAATTGAACATTCAAGACTTTATTGAAGCAAAATGACTTCAAGCGGCAGCGGTTCAAGCTGGTAGTCAATCTATTTCAAGTCTTCCCGGAATTGAGCGTCTCATCGGTCGTGAGAATTGGGCCACTTGGAAGTTTGCAGTGCAGACGTATCTGGAGCTCGAAGAACTGTGGGATGCAGTGAAACCGAAATTGAAGACGGACGGTACCTATGAAGCAATCGATGCTGGAAAAAACCGCAAGGCGCGTGCGAAGATCATTCTGCTTCTTGACCCGGTTAACTACGTCCACGTCAGGGAAGCACAAACCGCTCAGGAAGTTTGGTCAAAATTGGAGAAAGCTTTCGAGGACACGGGCCTCACCAGGCGAGTCGGGCTTTTGCACAAGCTGATCAAGACAGAGCTATCATCGTGTGAATCAATGACTGACTACGTTAATCAAATCGTGACGACAGCGCACCAGCTGGACGGAATTGGGTTTGCTATTTCTGCGGAATGGGTCGGTACTCTACTGCTAGCTGGACTTCCTGATGAGTATCGTCCGATGATCATGGCACTTGAAAATTCTGGCATATCTATTACTGGAGATGCCATTAAAACAAAGCTTCTTCAAGAAGTACAAGTGTCATCAATGGAGTCGGCGCTTGCGGCAGGCAAGAGAGGAAACCACAGTGGAATGCGAACCAAGAAATCTGATTCTTCAAAAGGACCGAAGTGTCAAAAATGTCAGAAGTTCGGGCACATAGCGAAAGAATGCAAAATGCCGCAACAAAAAAAGTAATGCGTTTTGTGCAGTTCTTTCAACATTCAAAATAATTAAACTCAAACTCCCCAAGCAATTCGAGATCTTCCGTCGTTTGACGGAAATCCCGTAAAATTGCATTCCTTCCTCCGATCGGTAAACCTTTTCATGAAGTGATACACGTACAAAAATCATATAAGATGCCGATTCAGTCCTTGAAATATATGGAATTAGTGTCGATTGGGACTCCATAAAAACAAATTTAATCACCCACTACAACGACAAAAGAGACTCCGTAACTTTGACCCGTGAGTTATTTGGTCTCGATCAATTCAGTGCCATATAAGAATTTCATGGTCGAGTGCATCACAATCTTTCACTCCTTTTGAACCACGCAAACATAACTATCGAAGACCCAGGACTCAAAGCCTATAGAATTCCCTCGTATCAAGCAAACTCATTGCAAGTATTCCTGGGCTGATTAAAATAACTGGATGGCGGTAATGTCCACGCTGGAAAACCTAGCACACTAAAAGAACCCTTCGACGTTTGTATTGAGGAGCAAATTTAAAAAATATCCAATTTTTTATCACCCTTGTGGAGACAAAATTCTTATTTCATTCTACCAAACCCATACTATAACGCCGCAGTGCCCCGATTACCAATGCCTGATTGAAATGTTTTCGCTCGGCAACCAAAACCAGCTCCAATGGATATCGATCGCTCTATAAAATCCAGACAAGTTAATTACATGAACCGAAATCAGCTCTGGATTTTATAACACATAATTGCTCCAACTATATATCTGAGACTCAACATGGCACCCACCCCACCCTAACAGCTATAGGCCTGGGGTGTCCTTTGCTGTATCAAGCATACGTCTCCACATAACTCGGTCCATGGCTGCTCGTCGCTAGCCATTCAAGGCACGGATGCTTCTGAGATCACCCTCCACTTGATGGATCCACCTTGCTCGCTGCGCTCCTCTTTTTCTTGTACCAGTCGGATTAGATTCAAGTTACCATGCCAGATGTAAACTGATTGATCTTCATTTGTTATCTGTCCGTCGCAATGTCAGCAAGGCTACTTTTGTGGCTAACTCCGAACTTTTACATCATTTACAAATTGATATTCATCGCCGTAATCTTAGAAACTATTCTTTTCTTAGGAATGGGTATAGCGAGCCTTTTGCCAGCATATGCCGAACATTCTACCACTGTTCCAATTCATTCCACTGTAATCTATCACGAAACGTTGTCAAGAAATTGTACCTAGGGTTACAGTCGAATTAATTTTAGTTTTAGTTAGTTTAGAAATACCATGTTTAAGTGAAATGTATCATTTCGATGATTGTGATCCGTTGATGCAAACGATGACACGGTTTTATGATTGTTGGAGAGCAAGTTTGACAGAAACTAACTCCACTGGGCTTTTCATTTACTTATTTATTTCGTCAAGCAAATGTAGACTACATATAAACAGTTTACAATGTTCATTTACATACTACGCATTATTTCTACGACAAAGCTGAGATTTTATTTGATTTTTTGACATAGTAAGGTCAAGATGTTCGCAGTATTGATTGTAATGGCGCATCATTCGATTGACTGGACTGTATTTTGCATAATTTGTTCTAGCAAGTTTTTCTAAAAATAATTTCCTGGAACGTAGTTGACGGCTAGGTATATAAAAATTTAATGGCGATAATAATGGAGCTGATTGAATGCGTTGAGAAATAATGTCGCTGATGAAATGAAGCATTGCAAAGTCGCGGCGTTCTTTAAGTGTTTGTATATTGATGAGCATGCAGCGTGCTTCATATGATAGTAGAGGAAATGCTGTCAGTTTAATTGTCGAATTATTTGGATTCCATACTAGACTGCAATATTCCAAGATGAGTCTGACTTACTTACCATACTTCACAGCTATAGACCTGGGGTGTCCTTCTCTGTATCAAGCATACGTATCCACATAACTCGGTCCATGGCTGCTCGTCGCCAGCCACTCAAGGCACGGATGCTTCTGAGATCACCCTCCACTTGATCGATCCACCTTGCTCGCTGCGCTCCTCTTCTTCTTGTACCAGTCGAATTAGATTTAAAAACCATTTTCACTGGGTTGTCGTCCGACATCCTTATGACATGCCCAGCCCATCGTAAACGTCCGATTTTAGCTGTCCGTACGATAGGTGTCTCTCCTAGCAGCTGTTGCAATTCGTGATTCATACGCCGTCTCCACGTTTCGTCTTCCATCTGCACTCCGCCATAGATGGTCCTCAGTACCTTTCTTTCGAAAACACATTCACCGTCTATCAATATTCGTGGTGAAAGGCATTGTGTTTCTTCTCTAGAGCCTCTTCCTCTCATGTATTTTGTTTTTGACGCATTTATGGCCAGTCCGATACGCCTAGCTGCAGCTTTCAGTCCGATGTAGGTTTCCGTCATCTTCTCAAGGTTACGTGTCACAATATCAATATCGTCAGCGAAGCCAAAAAGTTGTACGGACTTTCGGAAGATCGTGCCACTCGTGTCGATCCTCGCTCTTCGAATCACACCTTTCAGGGCAATAATGAACAAGATACAAGAAAGTCCATCACCTTGACGTAGCACTCTCCGAGATTCGAAGCGACTCGAGAGCGTCCCAGATACTCGGAAGTAGCACATCATTCTATCCATCGTTGCTTTGACCAATCGCGTCAGTTTATCCGGGAAACCGTATTCGTGCATGATCTGCCATAGCTGTTCTCGATCGATTGTGTCGTAAGCCGCTTTGAATTCAATGAATATGTGATGCGTGTGTACGTTGTATTCACGACACTTCTGGAGTACTTGTCTTATCGCGGATATGTGATCCGTAGTGGCGCGGGCTCCAGTAAATCCCGCTTGGTACGGCCCAACGAATTCCTTAGCTATTGGTGATAGACGACGGCGAAGGATTTTGGAGAGTTACTTGTAGGCGGCGTTCAGCAATTTGATTGGGCGGTAATTGCAACAGTCGAGCTTATCGCCCTTTTTATAGATGGGACATACCACTCCATCCATCCATTTCTGCGGTAGAATCTACTCCTCCCGAATCCTGGAAATCATCCAGTGCAGCGCTCTAGCCAGTGCCTCTCCTCCATGTTTGAGCAGCTCGCCTGGCAATTGGTCATTGCCCGCGGCTTTGTTGTTCCTCAGCTTGCCTATCTCCTCACTCCGACAGATCAGGGGCTGGGAATCTGTCGTCGGCTGAGCGTGCACCCAGATTGATTCCTGTACCGTTCTCTGTATCTTGTGCTTCGCCATTCAGATGCTCGTCATAGTACTGCTTCCACCTGTCGATCACCTCACGTTCGTTCGTGAGAAGGTTACCACTGGTATCTCTGCACATTTCAGGCTGTGGCGTGTAGCTTCTACGTGAGCGGTTCACCTTCTCATAGAACTTCCGTGTGTCATTTGCGCGATACAGCTGTTCCATCTTTTCGCGATCTTGGTCTTAATGGTGGCGCTTTTTCTTCCAGAAACCGTGTTCTGTCTGTTCCACGCTTGTCTGTATCGTTTCTCGTTCGCTCCAGTGCGGTGTTGCAACATCCTCGCTCTTGCTGCATTCTTCTCTTCGACCAACTGCTGACATTCGCCGTCAAATCAGTCATTTCTTCGATGCGATAACCTCGTACCTAGAACGGTTGCAGCAGTGCTACTCACGGCGGCCCTTATGTTCGGCCCAGCCGTCTTCAAGAGTCGCCGCGCCGAGCTGCTCTTCCGTTGGTAGCACTAGCTCCAGTTGTTGCGCGTATTCCTCTGCAGTACGAATGCTAAGAAGCTGTTCGAGATTGAGTCCCGGCGTTTCTGTGCGACGAGTATTGTGCACCGTCGATGGTTTTGAGCGCATACAAACCGCGCCAAGGTAGTGGTCAGAATCAATATTGACACTGCGGTAAGTGCGGACATTGATGACGTCGGAGAAGAATCGCCCGTCGATGAGAACGTGGTCGATTTGATTTTCCGTATGTTGCTATCCAGGTGGCTTTGTGGATATCTTTGCGGGGGAAGAAGTTGCTTCGAACTACCTTATGTTGGCGGCCCTTATGTTCGGCCCAGCCGTCTTCAAGAGTCGCCGCGCCAAGCTGCTCTTCCGTTGGTAGCACTAGCTCCAGTTATTGCGCGTATTCCTCTGCAGTATGAATGCTAAGAAGCTGCTCGAGATTGAGTCCCGGCGTTTCTGTGCGACGAGTATTGTGCACCGTCGATGGTTTTGAGCGCATACAAACCGCGCCAAGGTAGTGGTCAGAATCAATATTGACACTGCGGTAAGTGCGGACATTGATGACGTCGGAGAAGAATCGCCCGTCGATGAGAACGTGGTCGATTTGATTTTCCGTATGTTGCTATCCAGGTGGCTTTGTGGATATCTTTGCGGGGGAAGAAGTTGCTTCGAACTACCATTCCTCGGGAGGCTGCAAAGTTTACGCATCGTTAACCCTTGTCGTTTGTTACCGCGTGCAGGCTCTCCAGCCCGATCACAGGCCTGTACATTGGCTCCCGGCCTACCTGAGCATTCATGTCGCCGATGACAAGTTTTACATCCCGCCGGGGACAGCTGTCGTAGGTTCGTTCCAGCTGCGCGTAGAATGCTTCCTTCTCGTCATCGGGTCTCGTCTCATGTGGGCAGTGCACGTTGATGATGCTGTAACTGAAGATACGGCCCTTGATCTTCAATACACACATTCTATCACTGATTGACTGCCACCAATCACGCGCTGGTGCATCTTTCACAACACTACAAATCCAGTTCCTAGAACGTTGGTTGTGTCACAGCTCCGGTAGAAGGTAGCCGCTCGATGCCCACTTTTCCACACCTTCTGTCCTGTCCAACAAAGTTCCTGTATTGCTACGACATCGAAGGCGCGGATTTGAAGCTCATCATGCAGCATTCGGTCGTATCCTGGGAAGCCAAGCGATTTGCAGTTCCATGTGCCAAGCTTCCAATCGTAGTCTTTAGTTCGTCGCGTAGGTCTTTGCCGATTATTCCGAGTCGTATTTCTTACTTGATAGTTCGTAACTTCCTTTTTCCGGGCGGCTTGTTAGGCCTGCACCAACCTCCTGTCTCGCCGGAGGGCCATCGTGTCAGCACTGTTTAGAATCCCACACTGACACAAGAATGGTAATCAGCCGCTCCTAACATGGAGAACAAAGTCTGTTTCGAGCCGTCCCAACATGGGGAACAGACGCTCGGGTAGGTTTGCTCTCTGTAAAGAGAAGGCAAGCCCCCCCTTCCCTGTCAGCATACGACAAAGGTCCCACCGGGGTTGGTTACCCGATCTTTCCTATGGTTACTCGTACCCCAGCCGGTACCGCGGGGAAGTAGGGATAGAAGTTACTGGACAAGAGGCTAAGAACCACATTGGGGCCTGAATTGCGCATTGTCCAGTCGTTTGCCGTTGAGTCTGACATATGTGCTATACAGCAATTTTATAGTATATGGGTCTTGGAAATTATGACTGAAGCATTAGATAAAGCCCAGCATACTATTTGTTTTATTGATTATTGTGTTATAATGTTCCTCAAATGTTAGTTTGAAGTCCATGATTACCTAAATCTCGAACAATTTTACTTTTTTCTACTGTTTGATTTCCTAAAAATATGTCTACAGAATGGGTTTCGTTTTTCCCACTGAAAGTTATTGAGTTGCATTTTTTTTACATTGAGTTGAAGTAGACTTTTGCAGCACCAAATGTGGAATAGATTGATTTCGTTCTGGAATATTACAGCTTCGATGATATTTTTAATTTCCATGAAAAGTTTCATGATGTCTGTATATATATATATATATATATATATATATATATATATATATATATATATATATATATATATATATATATATATATATATATATATATATATATATATATATATATATATATATATATATATATATATATATATATATATATATATCTATATATATATATATATATATATATATATATATATATATATATATATATATATATATATATATATATATATATATATATATATATATATATATATATATATATATATATATATATATATATATATATATATACATATATATATATATATATATATATATATATATATATATATATATATATATATATATATATATATATATAAGCACTTTTAGATTTTTGAGTATGGAGGAAATGTCGTATATATTTAAAATGAAAAGAAGAGGCCCTAGGTGAGAGCCCTGAGATACGCCAGATGTTAAGTTAATTGGCTCAGAGTTTATGTTTTGGAACTGAACTACTTGTACACGATTCGTGCAGTATGATTCAAGCCACGCCAGAAGACTATGTTCTATGCAATAGTTTTGTAGTTTGTATAGAACTAATGGTGTGTCAATACGGTCGAAATCTTTACTAAAGTCGGTGTAAAGAGTTTCTTCGTGGTGGCCAGCGTCCATTGCGTTCAGAGTGAATGTCACAAATTCAAGGAGATTTGTTGTAGTTGAGCGGCCTTTGAAAACGCCATGCTGTTTGTTAGTTATTACGTTCTTCAGTTGTTGAAAAAGTTTTTCGTTTAAAATTTTTTCAAATAATTTTGGAATGCAAAAGATAATGGCTATTCCACGGTAGTTCCGAATGTTAGATTTTGAACCAGAATTAGTTATTGGTAAAAGAAAAGAAGTTTTCCATGCTTTAGAATAAGTGCATTTATTAAGTGATAAGTTAAAAAGTAGTTGTAGTGGTAGTGTGAGTTTTTCAGCTAGATTTTTTAAGAGTATTGGTGGTATTTAGTCAGGTCCAGGCCCTTTTGAGGCGTCTAAGTTTTTCAGAGCTGTCGAAATGTCATGTTCTGATGGATAGATGAAGTTGGAAAATGCAGATATGAAAGAAAAGTATTCACGGCATTTGAGATGGAAAATTGTTGCCTTTTAGTTTAGTTTTCGTGTAGTTTAAAAAATTCTTATGACAAGTCTTAATTTCGTTATACATACATTACTAATTTCTGAGTCTATTCCTTCCGAAAATTAGGCTGGTAAAATTTCGCGTACTTGTTGTAAGCGACGGGTCCGCTCGCTGGACAGATAGTTTCGGCTTCGTCCGGCCTAAGACCATATTCTTGATGAACTTCAGTGAAGATGCGCTGGAGATGTATCTGCTGAACACGCTGGATGTCTTTCGAAGACTAGCAGCATTTTTATACTAGTTGGAGTTTGTCCGTCGATGCACACGTTGGATGATTGGTCCTTCATGTAGGCTAGATGTAGTCGCACGATGTTGAAAATTTTTGGGTCGCGAAGTCTAGCTTTCAAGAACCGACCGTCGCAATTCGAAGACTGTTCAGTCAGTCGCACAATAGGTGGCCGCATAGGGTCCAGTTCAAATTGACTGTCCTTCGTACTGTCGAACGAAATTGCGTCAGTGTAGTTGACTCCGATGGATGATGGTTCGGCGATGTTGTTTTCTGGGTGTTGGACTATAGATTTATTGTTGCTGCCTTCAGCTGGGGTTTTCCGATAAGAGTTGATTGTTTCGCCCTTTTTGAGGTTTACAAATGTTGAGGTATTACTGATATTTGTACTTCGTTGTCCAGAAAATTGAATACGCGTTGCTGCCAGTAATTCCTTGTCCGAAGGTAAGGCATTTTGGATAACCGATGGTGAAGGTTGACTAATTTTATTGTTGTTGCAGGTGATGTTATTGATATTATTTTTGGTTTTGTTACTGTTGCTCTTATAGTTTGTGTTGAAGTTGACGTTGTCATTTGTTTTACTCTGTTTCTCCTGAAGCCGGTGATTGCGCTGTTTACGGTCGTATTTACTTTAATCACTCTTCCAGATTTTTTATTCCCGATTAAGCGCCAGCCATGCTCTTTGCAAATGTCTTTTTTTTCTTTTGGTTTTAGTGGTTTGTTTGCTTCCAATTCTTCAGCTAGAGTTTTAGACTGAGTTTTTTCTCCGTCTTTAGCGACGATATTCGAGATTGACGTCGATATTGATTTGACCTCATCTCTCAATTCTTTCAAGATAGGATTGGATGCAGCGGTGGGGGTTTCGACAATTTTCGAAGGAAGCATAAATTCTTTTTCAAGGCATGAAAGACGCTCACTCATTTCATTCATAATTTTGTTGCTGGATTTGTTCGATTTGCAGACGTCGCTTATGGCTGTATGCAGAGAGGCCTCGCATGACTGTATACGCTGACCTAGATTACCGCAAATACTATTGTCATTTTGCTGATGTTAAGTAATGACTGCTTCACGTCGATGACTATGCGCTCAACACTATCGAAAATTTCAAAGTAGTGACTTTTGACGTCAGATGCGGTCCGGTGGAACACCTCCGTTTGTGATTTAGTATACTTTAAAAGCTGCTCCTGTTGGTGTAGCACTTTCAGGGTCTCTGTTCCTGTTCTTATTAAATGCTGGCAGTAACCATACACTGGCGCCATAAATGCCGAAATTATATGTTGTCGTTTTACTCCAATTCCAAAGGAAGCGGTCGTCAATGTTAGAGCAAGATTTTTAGCAAAAGTTCCATAGATCGAATCATTGCGTGTAGAGGCAAAATTCCAAATTGATATTTGTTTGGGTTATTCTCATTTGTTTCAGTTCTTGAAAATTCAGAGCTTTTCCTGAGCGCTTGCATATGTAACAAGCTTGGAAGTGTGTGCCTGTTATGTCGTTTAACACTTTCGTATCGTTCAGGCAGAACACTAGCTTCGTCGATACAAATACTTTCTTCTGTACTGTGGGAGAAAGCTCTGCAATTTCTGCACTTTGTCCACTTCCTGCTGTTAGTTCCGTGTTTCCTTTTGAAAGATTATTATTTTGGGCAGCAAAGGGGAACAGATGAAGGATAATTGTGGTTCCAGATTATCCAGCCTTCTTGCTCAACAATCAATCGCAAGGGAACCAAACAGATAGCAAATAATGTACAGTAAGGAAGCGCAAGAGAGTCGAAATAAATCGATTCGCAAGTACAGGCAGTTCCATCCGTAGAACTTCAATCGTTTAGTGAATCTAGAGGATGTATTCAAACGAATCCTTTGAACGTCTGATCCACATCCAATACCATTATCGAATAGAGTAACAACCAACGTGAGTGTACTCTATCTTCCCGATTATGCAGCTGAATTAGTTTTGACACGCTAGAAGACAGCAATACATTATTTTAATATATATATAGCTAATAAATGTCTTGCATGAAAGAGCATTTTTCAATGAAAAAACCCAATGTTTGAACACAATTTAAAAAATTTAAAAAAATATCTCCTCCGCCATTTTTTTTATAAACATGCTCGAAAGTGAAAGAAACCGATTTTTTTTTCATTCGCTCCAATGTTAGATATAGCAGTTTAAAAATGATCTGTTTTTGAACTAGTTTTGCTCATAACTTCGGTTCAGAAAACGCTACCTGAATGTGCTAGTCATCAAAAAATTGGTTTCAACAAACTCTAAAAGATATTCAAAGACACCAAAATCGAGAAGTGAAAATTAAGAAAGCTAGAGCAAAAAATCTGATTTTTTAGGAACACCCTAAGTTGCTCTATTAAAATAGCTGTAACACTAAAACCGTTAGAGATACTACAATAGTGTTTTCGGCAAAGTTGCTTGATATAAGATTTTCTACAATTTTGCCGAAGAATGCAGTCCTCTATCTCAACACATACGGAAAATAATTTTTGGATTATCCTAATAATTAGAACCACCCTAATACCATATGCTTCAAAATATGGCTTATCTTTCACTGATCATTTGTTCTGAAGACATCATAGCTCTAAAGTATAAGGCTAAGCCACAAATGTTTTTGTCCCCCTAAATTGTGGATCCGGACCACTGTGCAGTGATGTGGTCGTCCTGAAAAGGCACCGACACGCTCTGCGTAGTTTCCCTTCCGGAGCAGACGATGGATTTTGCCAACTGGGAACTGCAGACCAGCACGGTTCGAGCGGGACTTTGCCTTGCCCTTAACTGTTCCTCCTGTGTGCGTGTTTCTGCGTAAAAATTCCACAAGATGCTGTAAACAGCTAGACAGCCAATTCAATTCTACTAACTCTCTCTTTTATATCGTCCCACTGTTTCCCGTTCTGCGATATTTTAACAAAGGGGACGTCCGTACACCGCTACCAGTAGCAGGTATAAAATGAAATGTGATCTGAGAAAGAGCGTCATTATAAATCAAACTGTCTCATAAATCAAACTGTCTCTCAGTTAAACTGTTAAAAGGAAATTTAATCAAACATTATTAACTAGTAAATTAACGTAAATTTAAAGATGAAAAGTAACATTACTACATCACTTGACATGTAACATCATACAGAAATGTAACCAAAGAGAAACAATAAATATTTAATGTAAAAAAAAATAAAAAAAAATGAGAAAGAGCGTCATTTAAGTTAAAGCAGCTACTCTGAACGTACGAGACACCGTCAGCTAGATGGCATCGAAAACCGTTAGAAAGGCAGATTTGTATCGTCACTAACACATTCAATTACGAACGGAAATGCGAAAGCGAATGTTGAACACATCTTTATACTAGTATGGGGTCGTGTGAAAATATGCCATGCGAAACAGGGTTGCCATATATACAGGTTAATCTGTATTATTATTATTATTATTATTATTATTATTATTATTATTATTATTATTATTATTATTATTATTATTATTATTATTATTATTATTATTATTATTATTATTATTATTATTATTATTATTATTATTATTATTATTATTATTATTATTATTATTATTATTATTATTATTGTTAATATTATTACTATCATTATTATTATTATAATGACTCTTGCATACCGAAGATCGTGGATACATTTCAGACCAGGCCATTGCGATTGTATCGTACTGAAATTTCGAGAAGAATCAGATATCTTCGAACTTCATAGCTTCAATAAAAATAAACTACAAATTTGTCGTACCTAGTCTCATATATTAGCAAATTAAAAAGGAATTGTTTCAAGTTTGGAATATATAATTGTAGAATAGTAGCTGTTTAATGTAACTAATCTGTACTTTAATGTAGGTGCATCGCTTCAAACTCTATTAGTGAAAAAGAGGAAAGCTTGCACAATTTATACAATCAATCAACTAACTGATATTCGGAAAAGTGATAGGTGCGTGTCAGTTTTTTCGTATTCACGACATCCAGTTATGTCCCTGACATTACCCACCCGCCTTTTTTTGTTACATACATACACACACACACGCGCACACACACACACGGACGAACACACACAGACATTTGCTCAGTTCGTCGAGCTGAGTCGAATGGTATATGACATTCGGCCCTCCGGGCCTCGATTAAAAAGTCGATTTTCACTGTGATTGCATATCATTTCTATATGAGAAAGGCAAAACTAAAAATTCATCCTTAACAGGCTATTGAATGAGATGTATACAAGCCAAATATTATCTTTCATGTAGAGCATTTAAAAATATAAAATTTATATAACTTGGTGTCAGTACTAGAATTTAAAACATATATATGTTCTTGGAAAATGTATCATTATATTGAATAGAGGATCAGAACACAATATATTTGGCACACTCTTCATGTATTTTTATTAGATAATACAAAAACTCAAAAAACATCGTCAAGCAAAACAAAATCTTGATATTACGTTTATTGTGGAATTCGGCCTTTCTGTTTCAACAGACTTCGCAGCCGATTACATAGCTAGTGCTACGATTGTATTGACACAAAGAAAAAGGCGGGTGGGTAATGTCAGAGACATAACTGGATGCGTTCCTATACTGAAGATTGATTTCGCTCCAATCTGACAGGGTCTAGCATTGGTGAACCATTACCTGGAGGCGGCAACTCGAATGATGGTATGGCCCGTAGATTTTTCAAAGAATATAACACAGTAGCGCAAATCATCGAGTTAAATGGAAATATACTTGAACGGTTTTTTATAATCTTAACGTTGATAAACAGCAATGTGAAGATTTCGGTACCTGCTTTACAGGAGTTTGCTGAACAAACAAGAATTCGTTTTGTGGAGCTGTATGGATGGTATGCTCTGTCGCCAACCGTGCATAAACTTCTGGTGCATAGGACTGCAATTATAAAACATGCTTTGCTGCCTATTGGTATGTACAGCAAGGAAGCGCAAGAGAGTCGAAATAAATCAATTCGCAAGTATAGTAAGTTCCATCCGCAGAAATTCAATCGTTTAGTGAATCTAGAGGATGTATTCAAACGATTACTGATCCTGTAATAGCATTATCGAATAGAGTAACAACCAACGTGAGTGTACTCCATTTTCCCGATTATGCAGCTGAATTAGTTTGAACACGCTAGAAGACAGCAATACCTTATTTTAATATATAGCTAATAAATGTCTTACATGAAAGAGCATTTTTCAATAAAAAAACCCAATGTTTGAACACAATTTAAAAAATTTAAAAAAATATCTCCTCCGCCATTTTTATTATAAACATGCTCGAAAGCATTCTCTATCAAATGAAAGAAACCGATTTTTTTCATTTGCTCCAATGTTAGATATAGCAGTTTAAAAATGATCTGTTTTTGAACTAGTTTTGCTCATAACTTCGGTTCGAAAACGCTACCTGAATGCGCTAGTCATGAAAAAATTGGTTTCAACAAACTCTAAAATATATTCAAAGACACCAAAATCGAGAAGTGAAAATTAAGAAAGCTAGATTTTTTTAGGAACACCCTAAGTTGCTCTATTAAAATAGCTGTAACACTAAAACCGTTAGAGATACTACAATAGTGTTTTCGGCAAAGTTGCTTGATATAAGTTTTCCTACAATTTTGCCGAAGAATGTCCTCTATCTCAACACATACGGAAAATAATTTTTGAATTATCCTAATAATTAGAACCACCCCAATACCATATGCTTCAAAATATGGCTTATCTTTCACTGATCATTTGTTCTGAAGACATCATAGCTCTAAAGTATAAGGCTAAGCCACAAATGTTTTTGTCCCCCTAAATTGTGGATCCGGACCACTGTGCACTGTGATAAAGAAATATTTAGGATTGCTTTAAGTTTAGCCAGTTCTGATACGCCTGGAAAGTAGAATGCGCAAATCAAGTGGAAACATTTGTTCTGACAATTTGTTCATCTCTTTCATTTGTTCAATTTGTTCAACTCTGTTTCGCACGGCATATTTGTATACTAGTATAAAGATGTGTTCAAAATCATCACTTTCGCTTTCGCATTGCCGTTCGTAATTGAATGTGTTAGTGACGGTGCAAATTAATTTAACTTCCACCTTGATGAATTTTTTGGTAGGAAATATTGAGATCTGAGATGGTTCTCGTGTGGGTCTTGTTTCGGCAATGGGCCTTGCTGGACTTTTTGGCTGCCTTTCTACCGATTTTCGGTGTCATTGTGCTTACGATGTCTCGTGCATTCAGATCGGAAAACGGTAAGACGACAGGTCCTCGATGTTGCTCTCGTGTGTCTTGCTTCGGGAACAGTTGCTCATCAAATGGTAGGAAAAATTAACCACTCAACTTTTATATGAATGCTCTTGTATATATGCAAACATCTCGCGTTCTGATTGGCTGGTGCTGTCATGAGTTAAATCAAACAGGTTTCAGGCTATTGAATTTCATTTAGATCCGACTTCCGGTTTCGGAGATATAGGATGATATGTTCCAAAAAAAAATGCACTCACTTTTTTCAGAGACGGCTGAACCGATTTTCCGGAGTTATTTGGGAAAAAGTTTACACTCAATTATCTCTGGAACAACTCGACCGATTTTAGCAAACTAAGATTCAAATGAAAGGTCTTATAATTTCCTAACAAAATGTAGAACATTTTATCCGGATCCGACTTTCGGTTCCGGAACTAAAGCGTGATAAGTGGAAAATTATCAATTTTATCAGTATTTTTCCACGAACGATGGTTAACTTCCATTCATCTGAATCCGGTTTCGGAAGAATTGGAATTAGTAATTAAAAACTGCAAAAAGGATCTCACTCACTTTTCTGGGAGATGGCCAAATCGATTTTCACAAACTTATAGGTTCAAAATAAAAGTTTTACAGTCTCATATGGAATTCCTTAATTTGTTGTGGATACTACTTTCGGTTCCGGAATTACAGGGTAAACAGGATTTATAGAGTTTGTGAGATTAGATCCGAGCAAATTTTCCTATTTCTATTCAATAAACAGTTGTTTTTGCGAATTTCATGGTTATATTTATGATGTAATGAGTAATATGAGAAAGGCATCATTACACCACTAGGTGGATTATAATAGGTTTTCCATAATGAATTGCTCCAATCTGAAGTAATACCTGTTATATGATATTACAAAGCCATGCATTATTGCTTCACCAACATAAATGCATTGATCGACAGTTCGCTTCCTCATCTCATCCAAGGCAGTCGATAAAACAAAACCGCCTACGTTCGGTACGGAAGAAACCAAGTACAGTATTGTGTAGTGAACAATAGAACAACCTCGAAAATGAGGAACCAAACGAACAAAAGCTACCGCCGACACGAAAGAATACAATTTTTGTTGACTTCAGGCAGTGCAAAATTCGACCCTCGGAACGATAACTTGAAGGTTTGCTTAAAGAGCAAATGCATCTTGACATTAAACGTGTGCATTTACTTCAATACAATAAGAGGAATAATGTTGTTTACATCCAGTTTTATAAAGAGTTGGATGCAATTCAATTCGCAAAAGACAATAACAATGTGCACTATGTGGAGTACGAGAACATTAAATACAACATTCCAGTATATATGGAAGATAGTGCTACAGAAATGCGTGTGCATGATCTTCCCTCAAGCGTCACCGATTCTTATATTCGCCAAACTATGTCCCAATACGGAGAGATTCTCTCTATTGAAAAAGAAAAGTGGAAGAACTTTTTCCCCGGTATTCTAAATGGCGAACGTTTGTTACGCATGCGCTTGAAGAGGCCTATGCATTCTTATGTGACTTTCGGTCAGAATACAAGAATTCCGTGCAAATTACTTGTTACCTATGACAATCAGGTGGCCACATGTCAATATTGCCAAAAAGCTGTTCACTACGGTAAGCCATGTGATAAACTGGACAAGGAGACAACCACACCAAAGGACAACGGTGCTTCCTTCACACCAACCCCAAGCAACTCCAGTACACCTGTGACAGCCACCAACAACAGTGAAGCATCTTCAACGAAACCATCCAACGTATCCCCTATAGAAGTACACCAGCTGCAGTTAACAACTTACCATCCAACCAACCAGCAAACTGCAAACAACGGAAATCACACACAACACCGACGATGAAGCAATGGATGATGAGATAAGCCGCGGACGAAGTGACCCCCGATCCTCGTTGGATGGAAATGGAAACTTATCTCCCCCTAGAAAAAGGGTGACAACGAGATCCAATAGCAAAAAAAAATTTAAACAAAAATGTAAGCCAATC
Source organism: Malaya genurostris (assembly GCF_030247185.1). Taxonomy (NCBI): domain Eukaryota; kingdom Metazoa; phylum Arthropoda; class Insecta; order Diptera; family Culicidae; genus Malaya; species Malaya genurostris. The sequence continues at coordinate 145,273,895 of NC_080572.1, forward strand.
GGCCACGTAAAGCCTTACGCAAAAAAGCCAGATAAAAAAAATAAATGCATTGAACTCAACAGACTTGGACATTACTAGCATTATAAACGACAGTTACTTAGAAAATAAACGATATCATGCAATACCCATTTTATTGTATTAAATTCATTTTTATTTCAACACAAAGTCCAATGGTGCATATATTCGTGTCATTATAAATTTGGATTTTGAGCGTTAGTGGAATGAAACTAAACCGTCTTAACAAAATGATGGGTTCCTTTTGATTCCACTATGAAAAAACTATTTCGTTGTGATACTAAAGTAATAGTGAACGAGGCTGGAGTGAGTGTCCAGCCAGCGACTGGCTAAAGAAAGTGACAAGCGATTATAAATACGCTCTTCAACTCAGTGCTTGAGCGGAAGAACAGGTATAAAGCGAGAAGACTAATGTTTGCTGGACAGAGAAGATGTTTTGATGTATAGTGTCGGTCGGGTGGCAGCCATGATGTAGACCATGTTCGATGTACATGCTACGTTGTTGTATGTTGTCTGACTGCGTGTTAGAGTATCTAATAACAAGGTTCAGAGTAGCTAAATGGTAGCGCTTATGCATAATAACGCAGGTTCGACTCCTGTCTCTGAGCATATGCATAATAACGCAGGTTCGAGTCCTGTCTCTGAGCGTATCTTTTCCTATTAAATTATCTTTTCTGTTAATTTTTCATTCATTTGGCTTCTTTAATATATGTTTCTACTCAGTCATTGCTAAAAAAACTATAGATTTTCAGTTATAATTGTTTGGAAATAATGTGAATAAAAACACATACACCCATTTCAAAAATTAGTCTGGAGTGAAAAGATCTCCAGATCCGTGAAAAATACCTTATTTGCTTTACCAATCACCCATGTAAAGTCTCATGCATATCCAAGGGGATTGTTCCAGAATTTTACCAGTTCTAAACGATGGAATTGCTCAAATTCTAACACGTTATTTTAAGCAGATGCATGTAAGTATTTCTAAGCACATTTTGATATGTTTGGATTTTGAACAATCCATTTTTAGTAGCTTACATTAAACTTAAGTTTATTCGACTCAAAAACATATTTTTGAATATACCTCATGACTGTGGAAAATGTGAACAGGTGCGTATGTAATGCATCCGCAAAAAAAATCTTCAAAAGGTGATTCGGATGAAATAGATTTGCAAAATCTTTTTCATCTTACTGAATATTATTATGTTACTATATAATATCCTGAGAATGATTTTCAATAATGAGTGAATTTATGAAACGCAACTATAATGATATTGATCTGGATGAAATGTTTTCCAGTGATCGCAATTGTCTTTAATTTCTCGGATTTTGATAATCGATGTCATGAATCGCGAATGATTTCCTTTATCGTTAAGGTATGATTATATGATTTTTTTGCAACACTGTTTTTGACAAAAGTTTCTAATTTTTATACTAATTAACCTCTAGTCGCGGAAACAAAAACCAGATTCGAATGAAACTTATGAAGTCTCTTTAGGTGCAAAGTCATTTCATTTGAATTAAGGTTAATGCAAATCTGTGTCTACTGCCACTATAAGTCACTTTACCATACCGCGTAAAGATCTTAACATTGTACTTAGCAATCATTTGTATATAATAAAATTTTATTTGGCTCGTTGCTCAACAATCATAGTTTGATGTATTATTTCTACCTGATCAACATGAAATACCATTCAATTTTGTTGCTCTTTTGTCTTTTAGGAAAGTATTTTAGATTTGAATTTGCCAAATGGGAATAATTTAGAACAGTATGGACGATTATTGTTGGATGGAGATTTAAATATAAAAGCACACGAGGATCAGAAAACAAAGCATCGCTATGCGTTTGTCTTTGAAAAAGTTATGATACTTGCAAAGAATTCGAATGCAAAAATAGGGGTAAGTAATGCAACTATATATATTATATATAGCAAAGGTTTGGGGTTTGATTAAAATATAGCAAAGGTTTGGGTTAGTGGAATGAAACTAAACCGTCATAAAAAAATGATAGGTTCCTTTTGGATTCCACTACGAAAAAACTATTTCGTTATAATACTAACGTAGTAGTGAACAGATACCGGTATTACGAACGCTATTTGCGTTCATCATCAGTCCCGGGTTGACTTTTCAATGCATAGGGCACTTGTCTTACAAATCAGCTGTCGTATGTTCGAGTCCCGACCTGGAAGAAATCGTAGTGTCAGTAGAATTGTAGTCCCAGCCATGCAATGGTTCTGTACACTCTGAATCGGCTGCGAAGTCTGTTGAAATAGAAGGTTAAATTCCACTACAGAAATGTAATACCAAGGCTTATTCTGTTGTCAACCTTACCTTACCTAATAGCTATAGGCCTGGAGTGTCTTTTGCTGTATCAAGAAAACGTCTCCACATAACTCGATCCATGGCTGCTCGTCGCCAGCCACTCAAGGCACGAACGCTTCTGAGATCACCCTCCACTTGATCGATCCACCTTGCTCGCAGCGCTCCTCTTCTTCTTGTACCAGTCGGATTAGATTCAAGAACCATTTTCAGTGGGCTGTCGTCCGACATCCTTATGACATGCCCAGCCCATCGTAGATGTCCGATTTTAGCTGTCCGTACGATGGGTGGTTCTCCTAGCAGCTGTTGCAATTCGTGATTCATACGCCGTCTCCACGTTCCATCTTCCATCTGCCCTCCGCCCTAGACGGTCCTCAGCACCTTTCTTTCGAAAACACTGAGGACGCGTCCCAAGTAACAATTCGAATGCCTTATGGTTTTGAATATAATTTATAGGAGTTTTGTAATTGATTGTTCAATCACTACTTGTTTTATAACAACTATAATAAGTGTCGCTTTTGATAAGTAATATCATAGTTTTTAAAGCTTCTATAAAACCTTTTACCTAGACTAACAACTGGACTAAAAATAAATCAATTTGTACTAGAATAAAACCATGCAAACGCTCTTAATATTGCTTTAAAAATTTTTCTTTAAAACATTATTGTCAGTAAAATTCTTTCATAAATCTAGATTTGTGTGTGTGCGTGTTCATTGAATGACAGTTTCACTCAGAGCAAATTTGAGGGTTCTAAAGTACATTTATGACACTCCAGTTGTGGGTTATTTGATTTATTGCTTCTTAGATTAAGTGTAATTTGCATTGAAGAAAATTTCATGGCCGCCATTATGATGTTCTTTGCCGTAGCCTTTATTGACATCAAATAAACTTCGAAATGCAAAAACGAGGAAGTATGATGGACTTTTATGATTCATTTTCAAAACGTATGCACAAGTTTTATCGCCACGAAATAGTTTTATACAAAAAAGACGATAAATCACAGAAAATAATTTTCATAAATCATGGAGACTTTCGCAAAAACCGTATTTATTTCAAGGCGATTAGTTATAATTCTTATTTTTATCCATACATTCACGATAAAAATAAAAGCGCATGAAGTTTTCACGTTCCGTAAAAGCCTCAAACTTGTAAATAAAATCCAATAAATTGTTACTGATTGCATTCAAAGCAGATATGACACACATATAATCAAGAAAAGTATTAAAAAAACGATAGTTTATTCATAGTGGAATTTATTCCATCCAAATAAATTTAATGTTGATCGTAAATTTGGTTTCAAAATTTTCTTGAATTTGAAGTTTTAACGCAGCTTTATGATGATTCTTCACTTTGCTTTATAAACCTTATGAAGAATGGTCCACTTGGCAGAAACATGCTCTTATAGAGGTTTTCAGTAGGCTTTCGTGGGGTTTAAAGTTTTAATGCAAGATTTATTATGTAGCATTGAAGATAGCTACAAGTATTTATTAATATTAAAAATGTTACTTGGGGTTGGTCCTCTGCCAACATAGTACAGGTCTCGTGGCCATATAGAACAACCGGTATAATGAGCGTTTTGTATACGGTCAATTTCGTGCGGTGGCGTATTTTCTCGATCGGAGGGTTTTTCTGAGTCCAAAGTACGCACGATTCCCTGCCAAAATACGTATCTGTATTTCTATGCTGGTGTCATTGTCGGCGGTACACGAACTCATCAACCACCTCGATATCGTCACCGTCTATCAATATTCGTGGCGGGAGGCGTAGTGTTTCTTCTCTAGAGCCTCTTCCTCTCGTGTATTTTGTTTTCGACGCATTTATGGTACAGCTGTTCCATCGCTTCGCAATTTTGGTCTTCCTGGTGGCGCTTTTTCCTCCGGAAAACCGTGTTCTATCTGTTCCGTACCTGTCTGTATCGTTTCTCGTTCGCTTTAGTGCGGTTTTGCAGCATCCTCGCCCTTGCTGCATATAAACATGCGCCCTTGCCCATACAAACTGCAACAAGGTAGTGGTCAGAATCAATGTTGGCACTGCGGTATGTGCGGACATTGATGACGTCGGAGAAGAATCGTCCGTCGATGAGAACGTGGTCGATTTGATTTTTCGTATGTTGATCAGGTGAACTCCAGGTGGCTTTGTGGATATCTTTGCGGGGGAAGACGGTGCTTCTAACTACCATTCCTCGGGAGGCTGCAAAATTCACGCATCGTTGACCGTTGTCGTTTGTTATCTCGTGCAGGCCGATCACAGGCCTGTACATTGCCTCCCGGCCTACCTGAGCATTCATGTCGCCGATGACAAGTTTTACATCCCGCCGTGGACAGCTGTCGTAGGTTCGTTCCAGCTGCGCGTAAAATGTTTTCTTCTCGTCATCGGGTCTTGTCTCATGTGGGCAGTGCACATTTTTGTTGTTTCTATTATAGAGGCTTTAACATTAATGTCATTCACCTCTTCGGGACAGAAGAAAACTTTCTTACCCTATGTGCGGGGTTGGGAATCAAACCCAGGCGGGCTGCGTGAAAGGCATCGACTTAGCCATCACGCTATACTCGTCCCCAGTGCACATTGATGATGCTGTAATTGAAGAAACGACTCTTGATCTTCAATACGCACATTCTATCACTGATTGGCTGCCACCCAATCACGCGCTGGCGCATCTTGCCCAGCACTACAAATCCCTATCCTAGAACGCTGGTTGTCCCACAGCTCTGGTAGAAGGTAACCGCTCGATACCCACTTTCCCACACCTTCTGTTCCGTCCCAAAAAGTTTCTGTAATGCTACGACATCGAAGCCGCGGATTTGAAGCTCATCATGCAGCATTCGGTCGTATCCTGGGAAGCCAAGCGATTTGCAGTTCCATGTGCCAAGCTTCCAATCGTAGTCCTTATTTCGTCGCGTAGGTCTTTGCCGATTATTCCGAGTCGTATTTATATCCAGATTATTCATAACAAGTGTTTTCCGGGTGGCTTGTTAGGCCTGCACTAACCTCCTGTCTCGCCAGAGGGCCATCATGTCAGCACTGTTTAGAGTCCCAAACTAACACAAGGACGGTAATGAGCCGCTCCTAACATGGAGAACAGACACTGTTTCGAGCCGCCCCAACATGGGGAACAGACGCTCGGGTAGGCTTGCTCTCTGTAAAAAGAAAGCAAGACCCCTTCCCTGTCAGCTTACGATCAAGGTCCCACCGGGGTTGGTTACCAGATCTTTCCTATGGTTACTCGCACCCAAGCCGGCACCGCGGGGAGGTAGGGATAGGAGTTACTGGACAAGAGGTTATGAACCACATTGGGGCCTGAATTGCGCATTGTCGAGTCGTTTACCAACCTATCCGTTGTTATCTGTTGTCAATATAACGTTTATTATGTAAACGTTTTTTATATAGTGAAAATATAAGTTCAAACTCATAATACAAAAATCATTGGAATCTATAAATAGACCTTGTTGCACCATGAATGGTGACACATCGAACGCGTAAATCACCATCTATGACAAGGCAGTGGAACTACATCCGATTTCTTCTTCCATCCGTCCAAACCGAACGGACGTGTTCACGGGACTCGTGTCGCAGTATATCGCGCGCGTATATTTTTTTTTAAATTTTATTTCAACTTTTTTATTTCGACGCAAACGTGCAAGTAGGCACTCTTTTTTAAATAGTAATCATTTTTTAACATTCAGTCGCGTAAACATGGAGAAGTGCGGGATTAGTAATTGTACTGTCTACGACAATCGCTATCTCTGCAAGTGTCACGGAAAGTGCAATCGGAAATTTCATGCAGCCTGGAACTGGAAAAAGTGTTTACTTTTTTCGAAAAAAAAAATTGACGGCGTGCAATCAAATATTAATGAAATAAAAAGTATCGACCCACTATGCTGCATATCATCGAAAGAATTTTTGGACGACATCAAGGCACTGTGCAATGAAGCAATAATGAAGAAAGAGAAAGTCCCTCAAACTCATCGATGTATTGCTGAAGAAATGGGAATCAGTGCCCAGAATGCTAAACTTTCACAAGAAGAAAAAGCTGACTCGGAACTCACGTCAGGCTGGCACTTCATCGGCAGCAAAAAATATGGAAATGCGACTGGAGACAATACGATTCAAAACAAAGAAATCGCCGTCTTCAAGAAAAACAATCTGAAAATGCTACTCGAAGGGGGAAACAACGTAAACGACAGCAACAAATACGCACGGAAAATAGACCATTGATATAACAAGTATAACAGCAAAAGCAATAATTCCGAAAATTCGTTGGCACCTACTAAACAAAAATTGTCTTCCGATAAGGAATTACTGGCAGCAGCACGAACTCAATTCTCTGGACCTCCAAGTGCTAGTATTGTCTCTACATTTGTAAATTTTCAAAAGGGCGAAACCATAAACCCATATAGAAGTAATCCAGCAAAAAGTAATTTTAACAAACAACACTCGGAAAATAACACCACTGTACCATCGCCATCTACTCGTAGTAGCCAAATTATGGACAACATTCCGACCTTTTCAATTAAGGACAGCCAATTTGAACTGGACCCTATGCGACCTCCAATTGTTCGTCTTACTGAACAGTCTACAACTGGCGACGGTGGCTTCTTGAAATCTAGACTCCGTGACCCGAAAATTTTCAACGCTTCATAGACAAAATGTGACTGAAATTTTGGTCTACTGATAAAATTTCAACCGCATGAAAAGCTCGGCCAAAATGAAAGAAATTCATCAAAATTTAATAACCTCCTCTTTCGACGTAATCCTTGGAACTGAAAGCAGCTGGGATGAAAGTGTAAGAAGCGAAGAAGTATTTGGAAATAATTTTAACGTATTTCGGCACGACCGAAATTTATCTCTCTGTCAGAAAAAATCTGGAGGTGGAGTCCTCATAGCCATTAACTCTTGCTTCACTTCTGAAGAAATTATTACTCCTAAATATAAAGAATTTGAGCATGTATGGGTCAAAGTCTCAATATTGGGAGAAGAACATATTTACTGCTCTGTCTACTTCCCACCCGAAAATGCGAACAAATTCTCTTTTGAATTATTCTTTCAATCTTTAGACACAATTATTTCGAATATGGAACCTGAAGTAAAGCTTCATTATTTTGGCGACTTCAATCAACGTAATGCGGACTTCATTTCTGACATTGAAATTTTTTTTATAATAAAATTTTTATTGGGCTCATTTGCGTTAGCTTAACGTGGCCGATTATCTTGTTGTTAGGTGGAACACATTGAAAATCAATCAATCTTACTTCCAGTCGTAGGAGAAAACGAAACATTGCACTACTTTTTTGACAAAATTTCTCATGTAGGCCTATGTTACATCAAGTAAACTCCGTAAAAAATCAACAAAACGCATATTTAGACCTTCTCTTCACAAATTGCACAGAAGACTTTTGTGTGAATGCATCAAACCTGCTATTATGGAAAAATGAAGCATTTCACACCGCAATTGAATATTCATTATTTACACACAATGCATCCCTTCCCTACGACTTGGAATATGAGGAAGTGCCGGAATACAATAAAATTGACTTTGAAGAAGTCAAGTGTAGACTAAGTATAATAAATTGGCGGAACCCACTGAGTACAGAATGAAATGTCGACGTCGGAGGAAACAAATTCTATCACATTATAAACAAAATATTAGCCGAAACTTTGCCCATGAAAAGAAGAAGAAAAAATCATAACAGCAAATTACCTGTATGGTTCAATTCACAACTAAAATATTTGAAAAATATAAAACAAAAAGCACACAAAACTTACAAACAAGAAAAAATCATCTTCAAAATTATATAAACCTATGCAATCAACTAAAAATAGCCATTAACACAGCACATGAAGAATATAACCACAAAATTAAAAACGAAATAAAGACTTGTCCTAAGAATTTTTTTAACTACATAAAAACTAAACAAAAAAGCAACAATTTTCCATCTTAAATGCACCTCGACGAACATGTAGGGCAAAATAGTACAGAAATCTGCAATCAATTTGCAATTTTTTTTTCAAGAAGTATATACATCTTATTCAGAAACTGACCGTGACCGTGAATACTTCTCTTTCATACCTGTATTTTCCAACTCCATCTCTGTAAACTATATATCAGAACATGACATTTCTGTGGGGTTGTGAATACCTTCCTAAATATATCTAGACATTCGTTGGAAGCAAACTAGTCACAACAATACACCCCTGGAAATAACACGAGGTAGTGTGATGTTTGTACCCATGGTAATGTGTTGTTTGTATCCATGGCGATACCACGCTTATTATTATTTCATCGTAGTAAGCGATCAACGAACTAACTCGTCCTCTTTCTTCTTTGGTCGCTTGAACAGGTAACACGCATTATCAAATTGTCTCAGCTTGGCTGGATGATTCCAGACTCTTAATAAAGGAAAACTCACATTGGCGATCCTACCAGGAGTATTTTTTGTAGAGAAAAAAACTCTAATTACCAGTTTAAAGTTTTTTTTCTTTAATCAAAAGGATATAAAAAGTTCTTAACGATATAGAAAGGAATCACTCAGCACTTGTTGCAACACCGAAAAGTACAATTTTTTATGAAAAAATAAGAAATAACGCAAGCTAAAACAGTCGTTTTTGAAATTAGCAATTGTCTTGTTTCTCTTATTTTTCGATGTAATTGAGAGAGTGTGGAAAATGTTTACCTCAACTATAACGAAATGGGACGTTTCGTAGATTCTGAACGGTGCGGGACGACTTCAGAAATTACGTGGATGTCAAATGATACTGTTTAAGTCGACTTACTGGTACAGATAAGTGAAGGTTATGTAGATAAACAGAATTGATTATATGCGGAACGGGAGGTTCGCAAATACATTTTTTTTGCTGAATGGTGCGGGACGACTTCAGCTGCAACATTTCAGGACGAAGTGTATATATAAAAATTAAAAAAAAAATGAGTACCTAGTTTGAGGTTTTTGAGACAACGAGCTGGATCGGCCGTTTAATAATTGAACTATGAGCTTTTCGGTATTGTTGAGCTAGTAATATCGCCATTATTATTAAGAATCAGAATAATCTGATTACCGTGAAATAACTACGATTCTTTTTTCAATTTGTCAAATTACAGTTGATATCAGTGACCACCAATACGCTTATTTCCACCATAATGGCAAACGAAGGGAAATACGTGCGTCTAACCGAGAACGATGAGGCTACTGACAGAGAGTCGGTTAGCTCAACAAATTTAGTAGTTGATGAAAAATTAGACAGTACGAGTTTTGAGAGTATAGTTACTAATGGTAGTATTGACTCTAACTCGATTCACGATAAATCAGAATCATCAGCAGCATCATCAACAGAGTCTGATCTAGTCCCCAAGAATAAAGTTGACACGCTGGAGAGAATCGAACGCATGGAACAAAATTTGGCCTCGTTAGCCCAGGCTTTAAGCAGATTTGACCGACCAGCAGTTTCAACTACCCCAGTTAATACTACGCAAAATGATAAAGCAGAATGGGATTCGACTTACAAGCATGTTGATTATATTCCAAGGCCTACTTCAACTGTTAGATGGGACCATATTAAACCATTTCCTAGTGGCGTAGCATCGAACAAATTGTGGGAATCGTGGAACAGAGAATGGAGAATTTTGAAATTGCAGCTTCATTAAGAAACGCTCATGATCCAGTTCAACGTGCACAGTTGTTATTTTTAACGATGGGGGAGCAACTCCAAGGAATTGTACGTGCTGCTAGTTTACGTCCAAAACTTAGTGAGCCAGATTGTTACTCAGTTTTTGTCAAAAACGTTCACGACTACCTACAGTCTATGACAGACACGTCAGCGGAGCATGAGGCATTTTCTAACATGAAACAGGAACCTGAAGAGTCAGCCGTATCATTCCATGCCAGATTAATGGAAAAAGTGAGATTGTGTGGCTATAGCCAAATGGATCAAGAACGCTTCGTGAGAGCCCAGTTATTGAAAGGATTGAAAAATAGAGAACTCGCGAAAGCAGCACGGACCTACGGCTATGTGACGAACTTCATTGTACAATCAGCCACAAGAGAGGAAGCCTACGAAGCGGAAGTATTGGACGATATGAAGACGTTAAATCGGGAAGCTGGCGTGTTGGCGATTCAGCATAGACATGTGCAGCGGTCGATACAGGGCAACCGAAAGCGTACACGAGAGGATGACTATTACGACAATCGGCTAGCGAAACGGTATCGCAATACCGGAAGGCGTTTTCTGGGACGACGTTCACGTTGCTCTAGATGCAACCGTCCTGCTCATCCAAGGGGTCAAATTTGTCCAGCATTCAGCAAGCGGTGTAACACCTGTAACGAGATTGGACATTTTGCTGCTACATGTAGACGTAAACGAATAGACACGGTCGAGCATAAAGAAGTACAGTCTGCCTCTCCATCATGGAGTGAGGAGGAACCAGACGATAAAAAGGTAATTGACAGTTGAATAACAAAAAAACAAGCAAATGTTTTGTTAATAAACAAAGTTGCATGAAAGTTGGTCACTAATTTAACATTTGTCTTCTGAACTTCCGTTCTAGGAAGTAAATACCCTTTCTTTCGAAGATGTGTTAGTCGATTGTTCTGTCGGATTTTCTTCGCCCATTACATTTATGGTTGACTCTGGGGCTGATGTTAATGTAATAGGGGGACGTGATTGGAAAATGTTACAAAAAGAGTACAGTGCAGGAAAAGCAAAACTTGAGCTGATAAAGCCATCAACAGACACAATTTTACAAGGTTATGGATCTTGTAGCCCAATGTCGATAGAATGCGTGTTTCAAGCAAAGATTACAGTATCGAATGCTACCAAACCTATGATAACTGCAAAATTTTACGTAGTGAATGAAGGACGTCGTTCACTACTCGGCCGATGCACGGCAAGTGATTTAAAGTTACTTCAGGTTGGCTCAAATATCAACAATAGTGAAATATTACCTAAAGATACTACTTTCCCGAAAATGCCAGGAGTTAAAGTCAAGTTTAGCGTAGACAAGTCAGTTGCTACAAGTAGAAATGCTTACTATAATGTCCCTGCTGCTTATCGCGAGGGCGCACGATGTAGATTGCAGGAAATGGAATCTCGCGGCATTATTGAAAAAGTGCACCAGAATGGATCAGTGGAATGTCCGCAGTACCAAAGGGTAAGGACGATTTTCGACTGGTTGTTAATATGAGAGGACCAAATAAAGCAATCAAGAGAGAATACTACAGATTACCGTTGATAGAGGAAATGAAAGTTAAATTGTTTGGTGCCAGATATTTATCGAAACTTGACCTACAAAATGCGTATTACCACCTGGAACTCAGTGAGGAGTCACGAGATCTCACGACATTTTTAACAGAAAGCGGCATGTTTCGATTCACCCGCCTTATGTTCGGGGTGAATTGCGCTCCTGAAATATTTCAGAGAGAAATGGAACGAATCTTCGTTAACATAAAGAATGTTATTGTATACATAGACGACATATTGATTTTTGCTAGGACACTTGATGAGTTGCGTGAATCTGTGACGAAAGTTCTTAATATACTGGCGACTAATAATCTCACGATAAATAAAGCGAAGTGTGAGTTTGATAAGTCCAGCATTTGCTTTTTGGGTCATGAACTGGACGAAAACGGTTTCCACGTAGAAAAAGCCAAAATAAACAGCCTTTTGAATTTTCGGTCTCCATCCACAACTTCTGAATTAAGGAGCTTTTTGGGTTTAGCATCATATGTCAGTCCTTATATTCGTGGGTTTGCGGACATCAGTAGTGCATTGTGGGCCATTACTTCTAAGAATGCATGGACATGGGGCTCTCAACAGCAAAAGTCGTTCGAGGACATCAAAAAGGGTATTGCGCAATGCATCGTAACTCTCGGATTCTTCTCAGAGTTTGAGAAGACCATCTTGTATACAGATGCTTCTCCCAAAGCTTTGGGTGCAGTACTTGTTCAAGAAGGTAAACTTGTGGTTTATGCATTACAAACATATGTATTATATGGTTTTGTTACATTTTTAGGTGAAAAACAAAAAAATAGAATTATCAGTTTTGCTTCAAAAGCTTTGACTGAAACTGAAAAAAGGTATCCTCAAAATCAAAGAAAAGCGTTGAGCGCTGTGTGGGCCGTAGAACATTTTGCATATTTTTTGTTGGGAAGACGGTTTGTTCTTCGTACTGATGTGGTGTGGCATTCATTTTAAATCGCACGCGGGAAAACTCTAGGAAAGCTCTTACCAGGGCTGATGGCTGGGCGTTGAGGCTAAGCCCATATGATTATGACATCGAATACGTTCGTGGCACAGATAACATTGCCGACCCATCATCAGGTTTATATAGTGGTAACGACGAGCCTTTCAACGAAGACATAAGCCATTGGGAAGTGGCAGTACTAGAAGCAAACTCGGTTGGGTTTTTAACCGAAAAAGAGATTAAGGAAGAGACTTCCCACGATGATACTCTTCAAGAGGTTATACAATCATTGAAAACAAGAAAATGGTCTATCAATGTTTCGAAATTTCGTGCATTAGAACAAAACTTATATGTAAAAGATGGACTTGTTATAAAGACTGGGTGTGTCGTAATTCCAGAAAAGCTGCAGAAAAAAGCACTTGAGGTAGCTCATATGGGACATCCATCTGCATCAAAAATGAAGACAATATTACGACAGCGTGTTTGGTGGCCTAGAATGCCAAGTGATGCTGAATCCTGGGTTAATGCATGCGCAACTTGCGCAATAAATGGAAGACCAGAGAAAACCACGCCTATGCAGCGAATTTTTGCTCCCAAAGTTGTCTGGGATACTATTGCCTTAGACTTTAACGGTCCTTACGCTAGATTTGGTGGTATATCCATTCTCGTTATCGTAGACTATCGTTCTCGATACTTGATGGCAAAACCTGTCAAAAGTACTACTTTTGAATATACCAAGAAAGTACTTGACGCCACTTTCGAAAAAGAAGGTTTCCCAAAAACTATTAAGACCGACAACGGACCCCCTTTTAATGGAGAGGAATACCAAAATTGTTGTGCTATGCGAGATATACAGACAATCTATTCTACTCCTTTGTTTCCGCAACAAAATGGGTTGGTCGAGGGATACATGAAAATCATTAACAAAGCAATGAACTCGGCAGTTTTCAACAGCACGAACTTCATTGAAGAACTTCATGCTGCTATCCAAGCACATAACGCAGCTGTGCACCGTGTAACAAAAGTTGCACCAGAGGAAGTAATGACTGGTCGAAAGATCAAGCGAGGTCTTCCACTTTTCAAACACGAGAAGGTTCAAATAAACGAAGAATTTTTGGATAATCTTGACCGAGAAGCAAAAATGTCAGGAAAATTGCGCGAGGACGTTCGCAGAGGCGCACGACCATGTTCAGTTATGCCTGGTGATACAGTTGTCATTGAGCGTCCTAATCGCTCCAAAGGAGATTCAAGATTCATTCCCAAACAGTATATTGTATCAGAGGAAAAAAACGGAAATTTGGTACTGCGGGATAAAGTTGGACACACTCTCAAAAGGCATGTATCACAGACAAAAAAAGTTTGTTCGTGGCGCATATCGGAAGATACTATCAACAAAGAAAATGCAATTCTACATCGAACTGCTAGAACAAAGAATACCCCATCATACCTGAAGGATTATGTGCGAGCTCTTAATGAACACTGAAAATTTTAGTAGATATAATGTGTTATGTGTGATATTATAATAATACAAATACTTATACATATACATATAATTAATTAATCACTCAAAAAAAAATTAAAAAAACAACAATTAATGAAAATAAAAATAGAATATAACAATATTATTAAAAAAATTCTTTTACGGAGAGGTAGGGAGATGTGGGATTGTGAATACCTTCCTAAATATATCTAGACATTCGTTGGAAGCAAACTAGTCACAACAATACACCCCTGGAAATAACACGAGGTAGTGTGATGTTTGTACCCATGGTAATGTGTTGTTTGTATCCATGGCGATACCACGCTTATTATTATTTCATCGTAGTAAGCGATCAACGAACTAACTCGTCCTCTTTCTTCTTTGGTCGCTTGAACAGGTAACACGCATTATCAAATTGTCTCAGCTTGGCTGGGTGATTCCAGACTCTTTATAAAGGAAAACTCACAATTTCTACAGCACTGTTCAACTTAGATGCCTCAAAAGGGCCTGGACCTGACAGTATACCACCAATATTCTTAAAAAATCTTTCTGAAGAACTTACACTACCACTACAGCTACTTTTTAACTTATCACTTAATAAATGTACTTTTTCTAAAGCATGGAAATCTTCCTTTCTTGTATCAATATTTAAATCTGGTGCAAAATCTAACTTTCGGAACTAACGAGGAATAGCCATTATATCATGCATTCCAAAATTATTTTAAAAAATTGTAAACGAAAAACTTTTTCATCAACTTAAAAATGTAACAACAAACAAACAACATACCTTTTTTAAAGGCCTCTCAACTACAACAAATCTCTTAGAATTTATGACATCCACCCTGAATGCAATGCAGAGTGGTCCGGATCCAAAATTTAGGTGGACAAAAACATTTGTGGCTTAGCCTTATACTTTAGAGCTATGATGTCTTCAGAATAAATGATCAGTGAAAGATAAGCCATATTTTTAAGCATACGGTATTAGGGTGGTTCTTATTATTAGGGTGAACCAAAAATTATTTCCCGTATGTGTTAAAATAGAGGACTGCATCCTTCTGCAAAATTGTAGGAAAACTTATATCAAGCAACTTTGCTGAAGACACGATTGTAGTATCTCTAACAGTTTTAGTGTTAAAACTATTTTAATAGTGCAATCTAGGGTGGTCCTAAAAATCAGATTCTTTGCTCTAGCACATTCAGATAGCGTTTTCTGAACCGAAGTTATGGGCAAAACTTGTTCAAAAAAAGATCATTTTGGGTGGTCCTAAAAAATTTCTCTTTGGGTGGTCCAAAAAAATCAGATTCTTTGACTAGCACATTCAGATAGCGTTTTCTAAACCGAAGTTTTGAGCGAAACTAGTTCAAAAACAGATCATTTTTAAACTGCTATATCTAACATTGGCGCAAATGAAAAAAATCTGTTTCTTTCATTTGATAGAAAATACTTTCGAGCATGTTTATAAAAAATGGCGGAGGAGATATTTTTTTAAATTGTGTTCAAACATTGGGGTTTTTTTTATTGAAAAATGCTCTTTCATGTAAGACATTTATTAGCTGTATATATATATATATATATATATATATATATATATATATATATATATATATATATATATATATATATATATATATATATATATATATATATATATATATGTTATATATATATATATATATATATATATATATATATATATATATATATATATATATATATATATATATATATATATATATATATATATATATCCAGCCTTCTTGATCAACAATTATTCGCAGGGGAAAAAAATAGATAGCAAATAATGTACAGTAAGGAAGCGCAAGAGAGTCGAAATAAATCAATTCGCAAGTATATGCAGTTCCATCCGCAGAAATTCAATTGTTTAGTGAATCTAGAGGATGTAATTAAAAGATTTCTTTTAACGTCTGATCCTTTAATAGCATTATCGAATAGAGTAACAACCAACGTGAGTGTACTACATCTTCCCGATTATGCAGCTGAATTAGTTTTAACACGCTAGAAGACATCAATACCTTATTTAAATATATAGCTAATAAATGTCCCACACGAAAGAGCATTTTTCAATGAAAAAACTCAATGTTTGAGCACAATTTAAATAATTTAAAAAAATATCTCCTCTGCCATTTTTTTATAAACATGCTCGAAAGTATTTTCTATCAAACGAAAGAAACAGATTTTTTTTCATTTGTTCCAATGTTAGATATAGCAGTTTAAAAATGATCTGTTTTTGAACTAGTTTTGCTCATAACTTCGGTTCAGAAAACGCTATCTGAATGAGCTAGTCATCAAAAAATTGGTTTCAGTAAACTCTAAAAGATATTCAAAGACACCAAAAACGAGAAGTGAAAAATAAGAAAGCTAGAGCAAAAAACCTGATTTGTATTAGGAACACCCTAAGTTGCACTATTAAAATAGTTGTAACACTAAAACCGTTAGAGATACTACAATCGTGTCTTCAGCAAAGTTGCTTGATATAAGTTTTCCTACAGTTTTGCCGAAGGGTGCAGTCCTCTATCTTAACACATACGGAAAATAATTTTTGAATCACCCTAATAATAAGAACCACCCTAATACCATATGCATCAAAATATGGCTTATCTTTCACTGATCATTTATTCTAAAGACATCATAGCTCTAAAGTATAAGGCCAAGTCACAAATGTTTTTGTCCCCTAAATTGTAGATCCGGACCACTGTGCAAAGGGACGCTGGCAACTACGTAGAAACTCTTTACACTGACTTTAGCAAAGCTTTCGACCATATTGACATACCATTACTTCTACACAAACTACAAAAATATGGCATAAAACATACTCTTCTGGAATGGCTCAAATCTTACTTAACGAATCGTGTACAGGTAGTCCGTTTCCAAAACATACTGTCTGAACCAATTAATGTAACTTCTGGCGTACCTCAGGGTTCTCACTTAGGGCCTCTCCTTTTCATTTTACAAATAAACGACATTTCCTTCATACTCAAAAATCTGAAAGTGCTTATATATGCAGACGACATGAAACTCTTCAAGGAAGTTAAAAATATCAACGACGCTGTAATATTCCAGAACGAAATCAATCTATTCCACATTTGGTGCTGCAAAAGTCTACTCCAACTCAAGTAAAAATATGTAACTCAATAACTTTCAGCAGGAAAAATGAAACTATATCTATAAACATACATCTAGGAAATCAACTTGTAGAAAAATGTAAAATTGTACGACTCCAAGCACACTTTTGTGGAACACTACAATACCATAATCAATAAAGCAAATAGCATGCTGGGCTTTATTAAACGCTTCAGTCATAACTTTCAGGACCCATACACAATTAAATTATTATACAGTACATATGTCAGACCTATTTTGGAATATTGCAGCCTAGTATGGAATCCATACAATATTATTCACGAAGAACGCATCGAATCTATTCAAAAACAATTTCTTTTATATGCACTTCGTAAATTAAAGTGGACAGCATTTCCTCTACGATCATACGAAGCACGCTGCATGCTCATCAATATTCAAACATTTAAAGAACGCCGCGACCTTGCAATGCTTTATTTTATTAGCGACACTATTTCTCAACGCATTCAATCACCTTCTTTATTATCGTAATTAAATTTTTATATACCTAAACGTCAATTGCGAACCAGGAAACTATTTTTAGAAAAAAACACTAGAACAAATTACGAACATCTTGACCTTGGTATGTCCAAAAATAAAATGAAATTCCAGCTTATTCGCAGAAATAATGTGTAGTATCTAAGTAAACATTGTAAACCATTTATATGTAGTCTACATTTGCTTGACGAAATAAATAAATAATTAAATAAATAATTTCTTCTTCTGGGAGCAATTCTGTTGCGAGACGTTCGCAGTGTAAGTTTCTCTGAAAAATGGAGCGATTACATCATATACCGTAAAGTGAACAACAGCGGTGAAGTTTGCACATTTCAGCCCTTCTAAGGTCTATACATGTTTACAAAAGAGCTATAAGAATTATTTAACTGATAAAATTTACAAAAGAGATATAAGAATTATTTAACCGATAAAATTTCATTCAGTAAAAAATATTCAAGCAGTGAAGTTTTGTTTCGATTATGCTGGCTCGGCTGCTATAATCGAAACACAACTAAAGGCTGCTACCGGGACAACTCTAAGCTCAGGTAGAAAACCTATCGGTGCAATATTCGGGGCGATTCTCTACTGGAAAGCTAGCAAGAAAGTCCATCCCGTTCATATGCACAGAGGTGTCGAGTCACGGAGGTGCCATCGCATAATGGTGCGAAGACGAAGGGGTGCAAAGGCACAGAGGTGCTAAGGCAATCCAGTGCTGATCCACTAGATACCAGACTACGGTGCGGTGGATCGAAAGAGACGACATATATCGCGTGGTACTGCACTGCAAGCATTAAATTTAATCGCCACCAAGAGCAATAGCGCTGTACCTGTGGCCATGTACAGGCAGCATACGCCAAGTTCAATGGTGACCACAACGACAGAGCAACAGAGACAGCAGAAAACGGTACCAGATGACTGCCAATTGGAAATAGTTGGGTGAGCTTCACGTCGTTCTTCACAACAGAGCTACAGAGACAACAGTAACAAGGTAGATATAATTTAATTTTTTTATTTTTACTATAACTGGAATTTTTCGAATCATAAGTTTTAATTTTGGTATTATTATTTTAAAAAAATAGTTAGTGTAATGGATGATCTCATGGAAGATCATCCGAATCCGATTCCGGATACTAGTACGAGTATTAATACTCTCAGAGCTAAACATTATTCAGAGATTACTTCTGAGCCATGGAAAGTCTATTTTCGGCGAAAATTAAAACAATTGAACTTGATGCAAATTACAAAAGATTTGACATCACATTTCTCTGAAGTAGTTGAAATTTCAAAATCCCTCCCGTGGTTGATGAGCTTGGCGGTATTGCAAACATCATCAGATACAATCAATTTGCGTTACAATTTGATAAAGATATGTGTTACAGTTATTAGCTTCATTATTGAATTCAATGAATAAGATATGGAACGACTTGAATAAGATGTTGATTGCATTACGCTCCAACATCCGGGGTTGGAGAGGCCAGTAGGGTTTAACTGAGCTTTTTATGTTTCATTTTCATACGTTTTATGTTTCATTTTCATACTACAGGCCCTTATTATCAGTGTGAAGTGAAAATTAAGTGAAGTGAACGTATCCCAATTGAGTTTCACACGATGACAGCAGATGAACGGTAAATCGAGTCCATCTTTGACGTTTATTGGTGGTTTGTGTACCATAGAATACAGTGGAATGAGATGTAATATTGTAAAATAGAATAAAAAAATATAGACTGAACATGTGAGCAAACCACTTATAGCTGTCAAACGATGTTCATCCAGATTATTTTGTAAGGATGTATGATGAGTGAGTTGATGTGTGAGTGAAATATGAGAGTAAGTGCATGCAAGAACGGTAATAAAGGCCACCAGTTCAGCTCAGGACTAACGATTGACCAATAGTAGACATAAAAGTAGAGTAACGGTACCCTCTTTATCTCACCTCCATTAGTCATCTCATATACGAAAACCATTAGTGAGATCTATTGTTTCTGTTTGATAGATTGACTTCTAGAGTGAGGTAAAATTAGGAGCATTCGCTTCAAGTTTTCGCGTCGCTATAATATCAGTATTGAAAAATGTTCCAACTACTTTTTCTGCGGTATAACTTCTCAAAACCGAAGCAAAGATATTGTATTAGATTTTATAATTGTTACGGTGAGAATCGCAACGTTTTGAATCAATAAAAATCATTTGTAATCGCGCACATTTCTTAGATTACAAATAAAACACGCGTGATTATCAATATCGATTGAAATGTAAAAGGGATTAGCAGTACAATTAGACATTGTTTAGATAGGCCGAACGGAAACCTGTAAACGTAATTTCGCTTTCGCCATCTTTCAGGTGGATTAGATGAATTACAAATCTGCCTGCGTTAGGGATTAAGACAAGATTTAATACATGCTAAACGCACGATTCAGCCTGCGCACATCGAATATTCAAAAGATAACGAATGATAGAAGGGTCTCAAATTTGTAGTCTAGACAATTAGTAGGAGAACCGAAAGAATAGGCAAAGACAAGGGCCGACTGGAATAACCAGTTGTGCGTATTTGGCAAAGATAGAATTACAATCTATTGTTGTGACGGTAGAAGGTAGGGAATAGGAGAAAATTGTCATCTACCTGATACATCATTTGTACACCTAGTACGTAAGAGACCTTGTATGAATAGATTAAAATTTGTATATAAAATTCAGTCTTAAACAAGAATTCAGTGTGAAAGTTTTTGTTTTTCGAAATACATGAAGTTCAGAGCCATTCGACTGCTTTGTCCATGAGAGGAATACAGAGCCATTCGACTACGTTATTCATCCGAGAGAAATCGAACCATAAAGCTGTGGAAGGTAAGCAGTAGAACTAAAACTATCCGAACGAGCAGTACACTATCATACTTCTAAGTAGAACTAACGCGTATCCCCAACTATAGGAGGTTTCACCTAGCTCACGCGATACACGAAGCTGCCAGCCTCCTTAATCAAAGACGTCGGGAAAATGCCTCGTCAGAACAATCATAGTTCATTGATTGGAAATCGAGTAATCGGTAAAATAACATGATGACTCTACTAATCAATTAGGCACCATAACCTAGGAACGTCGGGTGTTGATTTAAAATAGAAGCTCATAGAACCAAATCTTATCAAGAGTCCGGTGAAGAACTGAAGCAAGGGACTGCTGCCACTGTGACTACTTACACAAATAAAAACATCACATTTCTCTTAAGTAGTTGAAATTTCAAATGTTAATAGTGTAGCCGCCTTGGTCCGAGCGGCAGTGCGAGGAAGGTTGAAACGGGTTTTCCTTTGGCGAGATAAAAATTTCCCTTTTTGTTAAACTTTTTGTTTTTGTTACTGTGCACTTAGCAGCACGGTTCTGTTTTTCTAGCGTTACACTATGCAACAATCGTGTTTAAATGTTCGAATATTCGTAATGACCGGACTTTACCTTACTAATAACATATTGTATATCCCATATTGCCGCGCAGTCCGAGCGGCATGCGTCGAGGATTGGAGGGGTGTTTCTTTTCGATCGGAAATATAAAAACTGGTTTTGCCGTTTACACAAACTTTTATTCATTGGCACTTTTGTAATCGTCGACTTCGCGTATAGAAGCGAGTTGCCTCAAATCAATATATTAATAAACAGTTATTAGTTTTAGTATATTTATTCTTTGTTTATTCTTTCGCGTTACAGCACTTTCTATACACAAGTTCTCTAGAGTTCTCACCCCAGTTCCCTAGAATTTTCACACCAGTTTCACAGGGGCATATAACTGTAACTAATCTTACTGCTCTTTCTATTATATCTCCCGGTACAGTATGCTACACTACTGTACGTAACTAGGGCATTGAAATTTAACTTCACGGTAAGCACTGCAAAACTGACTAATCCGGGCGTCTATGGCGACTTTCCGCGTTACTATCTGAGAACCTGACTCAACTGTCTACGGGTCGACGCCCGAGACTTACGGATATTTTCCGCGAACTCTCTGAAACTGACTGACTTCTCACTCTTCCCAATTATGGGTTTTAAATTTTAAATTTAAATTTAAACTTTGGGTCAATATGCCAGTGTCAGTGATTAGTGCCCGTGAAAATAAATAACTTTGTTTCTACATCATTGCTGCGCTGACTTATGCTCGGAAATGTCCATGAAAAAACGCTACGTTTGTTGGATTATGCCTGAACGCCTTTAAGGTCGTAACCAAACCGAGCAGACATTGAATCCTACACTGATCTAAATTCTCATTGTCACATTATATGATATTCTAATATATTTGCACTATTGGCATTTCCAATGATAGTTACATGATGAATATATGATAATCATATGAAACAAAAAACTATTTTTAAAGTTATTTTCATAATATTTTCATATAGTGAATGGAATTTCCAGCCTTAATCAAATTTATTAGAGCGCCTTCTAACAACTATTATTATCAAAACTTTATTCAGGGTGTTTGGCATTGCTCAACTGAAACGTTTTATTACTTGTTTGTGGTGCGATTCTTTGTTGGGTGTCGTTGCTAAGCTGCCAGCACGATAAATAAAAAATGACAGATTAGTTAAAACAATAGTCGATTAGTTGTACCAGCACACAGACAAAATGTGACTGAAAATTGGTGATTGGTGTGAAGTTTTCAGAAATCGTAGAATGGATTTTCGCAGCATTCAATATATCTGAACCTCTAAAGACCATCATAATAGCATTCCTTCCAATAGCTAGAACTTTTTTGAAGCAGTTATCAGCTTAATGGCCGATTCTCTCAAGTTTTGTATCATTTGATGAATAATTTATCATCCGCCAAAGTCAAAGTCTTGGCATTCCATTCCTTTTGTGGAATTTGGCCTTTCTGTTTCAACAGACTTCGCAGCCGATTCTTAGTGTACAGAATCATTGCATGGCTAATACTATGGATCCTACTGACACTAAGAACCCTTCCAGGTCGGGGCTCGAACATACGATAACTGGCTTGTAAGACCAGCGTCCTACTGTCCTGTCCTACTGTCAATCACTGTCCTGCAGTGGAATTGTCGAAGCATCATGATCAACTTGATTCATTTAAAGTTTTATTGCATATTGAAAAATGTGATGCATTTGCTTTGAGCGAAACATGGCTTACATCAAACATAGCTTTAAATTTTGATGACTTTAACATTATACGTCTCGATAGAGACTCTCCGTATGGCGCAGTGCTTTTAGGAATTAAGAAATGTTCCTTTAATAAATTACAAGGACATTTGCATTGTTTCGGTAGGTATATTCCTCCAAGAGCTCAAGTTGGACAACGACAGCTTAATGAAATGGTCGAAGCCCTCCCTGCTCCATGATTGATTCTGGGAGATTTCAATTCGCATGGAATTATGTGTGGTTCCGTTTACAATGATAACAGATCATCCTTAACATATAATATTTGCGACAATTTCAACATGACAGTATTGAATATGGCACGAATTCCAGCATAACACGAAATCCAAGACCTGCTGAACGTCCAAATGCGTTAGATTTATCTCTTTGCTCGACATCAATTCGACTAGGTTGCACATGGAAAGTATTTCCTGATTTACACGATAGCGATCTTTTTATTATCATCTCGATCAGCAGTAATAAATGCAGGGATAATTCAGGTAATATTCCATATGATTTGACGAAAAATATCGACAAAATTAAACACTAACCCCCCCCCCCCCCCCCCTTGAAGAATATGACGTCCTCGTTTGTTCGATTTTGGAGGCCGCAAAACAAGCCCAAATCAAACGTTTTCTTGGTCCATCGACCAACAGAAGGCCTCCAAACCCTTGGTAGAACAAAAACTGCTCAGATGCTAAGCACGCGAAACAAAATGCTTTCTGTAGCAATGAGTAGAAACTCCTCAGAATTTTGTAAAATTCTTGGTTTTAGAAACCAAGTACAAGAGCCAAGAAATGTAGCTATTGTAGACATTTGGTCGAAGGTTTGTCTAGAGAAACCTCAATGAGCACTCTTTGGGGCACGGCCATACGAATGAGGAATCGTAATGTAGGAAATGAGTGTGAGGAATACTAGAACCAATGGATATTTGACTATGCTAGGAAAGTTAGTCCAGATTCGGTTCCTACGCAGAGCATTATTCGAGAGTCTACCCCAACTAATGGTTCCGTTGATAGCCCCTTTTCAATGATGGAATTTTCTATAGCACTCATGTCTTGTAACAATAACGCTCCTGGGTTGGACAGAATTAAATTCAACTTGGTGAAGAATCTGCCCGACCTCGCAAAAAGACGTTTGTTGGAATTGTTCAACAAGTTTCTTGAGCAAAATATTGTTCCACCTGACTGGAAGCAAGTGAAAGTTATCGCAATTCAAAAGCCAGGGAAACCAGCTTCCAACCACAAGTCATATAGACCCATTGCACAATGGTTTGAATCGACAAAAACGTGAACTTAATTATCTAGCCGTTAAACCGTTGATCCGATATACATAGTTCCTTTGGAGAACTCATTCACAAAAATATACCTCGTAATTTGATCACAATAAAAAATGTGCAAAGCCTACTACGATAAAAGTTCATTTCAACAACTTTTTTCCCTTAAGAGATAGAAAAACAAAGTCTTCTACAAAGCTTTAGAACTTCTTACGAGAAAAAACTTTGCCGAAGAAGCTATAGGTCTAACGCAAACAGTTTCGGATGGATCAGGGTCATTTCGCCGAAAGCCATTTCGCCGAAAGCCGTTTCGCCGAAAGTCATCTCGCCGAAAGGGTTATTTCGCCGAATGACATTTCGCCGAATGCCATTTCGCCGAAAGGGTCATTTCGCCGAATCCTGAAATCGTAGTTAGAATAGATTTAAATTAAAGACAAACGAAAGATGATAGCGTTAACGCCCGTTTTGTTAACCTACCATTGTACTTCTTGAATAATGATTGATTGTTGTACTCTTGAATAAAGATTGGTTCATGAACCTCAGAAAGTAGCTCCCAAGAAAACTTGTTGGCTATTAGCTAGTAAGCATCAAAGCAATTGCATAGGTGTATCTACTAGGCAAATGCAGGTGGTATTTTCCGTTTATTAAGTGAAAATGAAAAAATACTAATGCGGCTACGCCACATCGTTTTGGTTCATGTGCTATCCGACCTCGCTACCGCTCGTTCGGACCTAACTAAAGCAAAGAAACCTAGCTTTGAGTAGACCGGGCAAACGAGGCGGTTACAGGTTTGTATGCAAGAGGCCGCCGCTTCCGACGGCGGGTCGGCGGCCGACTCAGCTGGCGTCGGCTCGGCGGCTTTGTGCCGCCGAGCCATCTTGGCTTCGGTTATGTGGCTGCGCCACATCAGTTATACAGGAGACATAACATGCAGGAGATATGACCCTTACGGCGAGATGACCCTTTCGGCGAAATGACCCTTTCGGCGAAATGACCCTTTCGGCGAAATGACCCTTTCGGCGAAATGACCTATTCGGCGAAATGGCATTCGGCGAAACGACTTTCGGCGAAATGGCTTTCGGCGATATGACCCGCTCCCGTTTCGGATATATGAAGCATTTTCGTTAGAAACCACTTAAAATCATTTTTTTGTACGTAACTTTTTTCGCAATTATTTTCAGTGTCTACTATGTTCGAGACAATAACTAAAAACGTAAATTTACACATTTTCGTTGAAGACTGTGTACGGTTTGGCCTTTTCCCTAAAAAGTTATTTAACATTTAAACTTTTATATACACTAACTTTAACTACTAATAGGAAGTAGGGTCGCAGACCAAAAGGCACATACATATACTTTTTAGAAAGCTTAAATCAAGTAATATAAAGTTACGAAGTGTGTAGGCTGGCCTTTTTAAATTGTGTGAATGAGACAACAAAATATAGAGAGCTTTTTTTAACATTTTCCTAGCAAAAACATTTACTAAAACGATTATTTTTGGTTTATTAAAAGGAGCTTTGTAGGAAATGTTCATAAATTGGAATCGGTCGATAGTGTAGCTTTGGTGCAATGGTGTTATGAATGAATATAATTTCATGATGCATTCTTGTATGCAATTGATCAAACTAAAGAAGCATGTTAACGTTCTCATTAAATTTCGACAAGCTTTACTTTCTTTTAATAGAATATTCCTTATCCATTTTTTTGAATTCCAATACAATTCATTTCAAGGATGATATCTTACACCATTACCAGTACGCCTAAAAAATCGTTTAAATTTAAGTCTTCTGAGATTAATTTTTATCTGTTGAAATGTGTAAGTCTTGAAAGGCTAAATCCATTTTGTAAAATCAAGTCACTCTTGGAAATACGTTCTTATGAATTAAGCCATACACTGAAAAAATATAATGAAATTTACACGATTTTTAAATAAATAGTACTATGAAATGGACATCAGTTGAATAAAAAAAATCGATTCAAAACCATTCTCGATGTAAAACTAAATTGGAATACATTAATTTCAATGAATATGACCGTTTATTTAATTGACGCTTAGTTTTACTTTTACAGTAAGCTTTTTTTGGTTCAGTGTATAAGAAGTGCTCAGAAGTATTATTTTTTCGCTCGGTTATATTTCAGTTTTTACCGGTATAATTAACCATAATCTATTTACTTTGCGATGTATCTAGTGATTTAAAGTGAATTCTACAACGTAGTCTATTTACGGCTACTCTTCATTACAATTCAGTGGTAAAACTTGCATTTGATCGCTGTTGATTCGCTTTGTTTTGTGCTACGTTTATCAAGCCATTAGCATTCACGTCACTCTCGCACTTACGTTCCTGTCAAAATCATTCTATGAACATGACGAGAAGTAAATGCAATGCTGAACCTTGTTTTGGTTCATCTGGATCGAGAAGTGGCAAGATAACCTGCGAATCATGCTCCGGTAGTTACCATATTAAATGCGCAAATGTGAACAGCACTCTTTCTAAAACCATTCGGGACTGTCCTGGAGTGTGTTGGTTTTGCCCTAAATGCCGTGGGTCTGCAAATAAAAACGCATCATCCACTGATACGATGAGCTTGATTCTCCAACGCACCACTTCTACATTAAAGCTGGTTGGTGCCTTGACTGATTCAATGCAAACTTTCTGCCGTATGTATACTCAGCCCTGTGCCAAGGTTTGCTGTAACAACCAATTTCGAGATAGATTGGAACGCTCTGTAAATAACGGCACTACTTTTTTCGAACGCCTTGATAATTTACAACTGGATTTAACCAACCTCTTCGAGTCAATATTTGAAGACAATAACAAACGACCCCGCACCAGTAGTACTAGCCGCCCTTCTATTGTACAACCTGAAAAAATCGCCAAAACTGACGCAGCAGTAAACAATCGTGCCACTAATGACATCCCTGCGTCATGTACAACAAATTTGGAAAGTATTGCTTCTCATCCAAATTCCACCGCTATAGAAGAGAATGCAGTTCCAGTAGCAACCAGTAACTGCTCCACTTCAACGCAACCACTGTTTACAACTCAGCCAGTGATGCATCTTACCACCACCGTGAACTCTGATTCACATCCTCCGTCATCAGCTACCATCACCGACATTAGTAGTAACTTCATCCAGGCAGTACAAGAACCATCACCGTATGCAGTTTCCCAACTTACTAGTTCTTCATCAACAGTACCGCCCTGTTCAGTGCAGCCTCGGCAGCCACAACCGTCTACAAACAATAACAGGCAAGCTACCATTTCTGTTATATCAAATGTTCCCTATACTACTTCCCCCTATTAGTCTGAGCATGTACTATCAGAACGTTGGAGGAATCAACTGCTTTCTCGAAGATTATCGTCTCGCTTGCTCTGACGGTGCCTACGACATATACTTATTTACGGAGACATGGTTAAACGGCAACACTCTCTCTAAGCAAATATTCGGTGATTCGTTCTCTGTTTACAGGCAGGATCGCACCGAGCAGAACAGCCATAAAAAAAAGCGGCTGTGGTGTATTACTCGCCTGTCGCTCAAAATTCAAATCTCAACAGTTGTCTCTCTTGAACTGCACTGGTGTCGAGCAGCTTTGGGTTGCTCTCCTGTTCTCAGATTACACGCTCTATATTTGTGTTCTTTATATCCCACCTGATCGCATCAATGATATGTCCCTGTTTGATCAGCATTTGAACTCGCTCTCACAAATTGAAAACCAAATGGCTTTAGACGATAAGGTGATTATTATAGGCGACTATAATTTCCCCGGCATTAAATGGTCTCGCTCTTCGTCTAATTATTTATTTCCCGATATTGCAAGCTCGTCTAAAACACCTACTTCCCTGAAACTTCTTGATAGCTATAGTACTGCAAGACTAGTACAGTTTGTAAGCTCCCGGCCGAGCGGTGGCGGAAGAGGAATAACGAAGAGGATGTTTCTTTCAGTTCTATACGGAGTAACACTCTTCAATTCGGTTTCTTTCTTACGTCATTGTATTGATTCATCCATGTACTTGAGTTTAATATCACGAAATTCACCTTTTTTTGAGTTTCAATTTTTTCTGTGCTTTTCACTTAACAGCTACTTATTCTCAATAGTGCAGGATTAGGCTGTTTTGGGAGTTCTTTCCCACAATCTAACAAAAAAGTCACTAACGATTGTTAATAAGGCTAACACTTCACGCAGTCTCACTAAGCTCGGCATATCATTAGGTTTATGCACATATGAACGTATGTCCTACTACAGTACAGTCTATTGCATACTCCACTAGTTTGTAAATCTATTCACAACACTTCATGGTGATCTCGTCGAATATATGTCTCAACATTTACTTGTTTACATTAATAAAAGAAGTTATTCTTCAACACATACTTTTGTTGTCGTATATTGTCAACCCTAATTCTTCAACACATACTTTTGTTGTCGTAATTTATCAACACTACTTCTTCAACACATAATTTTATTGTCGTAATTTATCAACACTATCCTGACGCGAGCAATGGTTGTGTCTAACTATTTTGTTCTTCTCGCATATGAGTACCAAACACTGCACATGAAACTGTTAAATCTTTACCCATTACAGCAATCTTTCACTCAATTCTTTAGATGCCTTCCAAAGACATTATTTCTTACTTGATTTTGAGGTCACTTGATACTCGAACCTCACAATGCACACTATGCATACTCCTACGGCTTACTGTATTACACTCCGAACTAGACTAACCCGAATACTCGAAGCAAAAACTACTTAATCTGTCTACGGGTCGACTCCCGAGACTCGCGCCTAGCTACCGCACTCTGTAAAACTGAACTACTCCCTAACTCTTCCCAACTAGGGGTTTTTAAGTTCCTAACATTTACTTTCGGGTGAAGCCCGAAGACTTTAGTACAAGCCGAGCTTGTGATTTCAAGTAGAAAGTTCATCCGACTTTCTCCCGAAGTTCTACCGAAAGTCGAGACCACTGTCGCTAGGCCAGAGGCAGTGACCAGTGTCCGTGAAAATAACTTTGTTTTCTACAACATTACTGTGCTGACTAATGCTCGGGACTGTCTATGGTTTTATAACAAAGTTTCTTTACCATCGTTGCGATGACTAATGCTCGCAAATGTGCACGCTTCAATAACAAATTTTATACTTGAAGGTTGCAGCTACGCTGATATGAGAGTTTCCTTCACAATTTCCTACTTTTTCTACAATATTAGCAAATTCGAAGGAAAATTTGCTAAGGGCGCTGCATGCCCCCTTACTTACTGAGCTTGATGTTACCTGAAGGGTAGACATCAAGTCGAATGCGTTGGTTTATAACATTGAGGTTGGTAGCTGGATCACAAATTTCCGTATTTACAATTGCCAATTGGTTTATTTTTTCGTTGTTGGCTATACGTTAGTTAAATTTCCTAACCTTACGATGGTCCGCGTGAGTGTGTTCTCCTCTGACGCCATCCTGTTCCATGGTATGCTTCTATTGTTGCTTTATCTGTGGGAGTGATCGAACTGTTGCTAGTCTCGGACTCTGGGTTCCGTGTCGTTCTCGTTCCTAATAGCTCGTTCTTCTGTGTTGGTGATACGTAGTAGGGCTTCTCATTGCTTATGAACTCGCTTCATTGAGCATAGTTGAAAATTGACCGTTGACTCCTTTGCATTTTGGACATCATTGGGATTACTGTCAGTGGTAATATTGGTATTCTGTATTGTTGCTTCTCATCCTGGCTTCTCGTTTGGTACAATGTGTTGAGGCTCCTAGCAACTTTTATGCATTGCATTTGATTTCGTGGTTATCTTCTTCGTAGTGTATTTTTAAACAACCAACTGTTTAATTTTTTTCACGTATTAATAAGCTTTGATTTTCCAATAATTGTTTATGGTATTCAGCTGAGCTTTGACGATGCTCACTGAATAAATTATAGGGTAGCAGTTTGTAACGCTGTTGCATACCCGCGCAAGTCATCTTTAACTGTGTTGACTGCATTTACTTCCTTCTTGTTTTGTTATCATTTGTACTTGTTGATGTAGCAATTTGTAACGTTGCCATTATTTTGGTTTGTTATTACGTCTTCCATGCTAAATTTTTCCGCAATTTTTTGGCCTCGATTTTTCAGCTCTGCTGTTCTTCCTTCTGACGTCTTGGTGATTCCCCGGTTCCCTTTGTCTTTAACTTGCCACCGCATCCGATCACACCCTCTCGTTCTCTTAGGTAGCTTGGCTAAGCTACTGACATCCTTCCTTCTGCGACGACTATTTTCGGGCACACACACAGTTCGGGACTCCAAAAAAAAAAAAAACTTTTATTCGTTTTGTATGATGCTGTGCTTTTAGTGTAAACATTTTTCTATTCTATGCTTGTTATTATTTTTATAAACGTCTTACGTGATCTGGTGTCTATTCTGTGATGGTTATTATTTGAATATATGTATATTTTTTTCTCTTAATAATCGCATTGGGCATCATATGCTCTTATATTTTTTTCGTTATCATAACTTTATGCATCGTAATTTTTTTTTCATGATCATAGTTCTTCTTTCTATCTATTTTTTTTTGTTTTTTCATTAAGTGTTTCTGCGATATATTTATTTGTCTATATGTTGTCTCGTGTACTTTTCCATTAATCGAGAGGTTTTTATGTTTACTTATATATATATTTTTCTTTTTTTTTTTTTGAGGTACCTTTAACCTGTAGATACAGGTCGACAACCCGTCTGTCGACAATACGTCTGTCTGTGGATATAAAATTGTTATTAAAGTTGCGGCATGCGAATGCTTGTTGCAGGTTATAATGATTCTTTTCTAAACCTGTTTTTTTTTCTAAATTTTTCCCGCAACTAGCTTCTATACCGTGTTCATTTTAATGGTGTCTTACCATCCTTGCTTGCGTAGCTTCAGAAGCCGTCCTTTCCTCTGGTCGGTTGTGTAGTGCTCATGCCGCAGCTTGTCCACCGTGGTCAAACCGAACTCTGAAGCGTTTTAAACGAGCCAAACGATGCGCTTTGAGGAAATTCACCAAAAAACCTACTCTTCATTCTAGATCTAATTATCTGTTCCACAACAATCGTTATAAACGATTGAATAAATCGCTTCACTATGTCTTTCAATGTCGCATCCAGAAGAATCTTAAATCCCACCCTAAAAGGTTTTGGAATCACGTTAATGAACAAAGAAAGGAATCAGGGTTACCTAATCATATGTCGCTCGGCACTCTGCAAGCATCGACCCCGCGTGATATCTGTGATCTCTTTGGCAAACACTTCAGCAGCGTTTTCTGTGAAGAAAATCTGGCTAGTAATAACATCTTCGAAGCTGCCAACAAAGTTCCTTTACGCCCCCCCCCCCGTTGGTCCCCATCCCATTATTACCATAGATATGGTGAAAGCTTCCTTAGCTAAACTGAAAAGATCATCAAGCGCTGGACCTGATGGAATACCCTCCATTATTCTCAAGAATTGCTCGGAAATTCTACAGGTTCCTTTGATGACATTATTCAATATTTCCTTGCGTTCAGGAATTTTTCCTGATTCATGGAAGGAATCGTTCATCTTTCCTGTATTTAAAAAAGGTGATAAAAGCAATATATTAAATTACCGCGGAATTGCTGCATTATGTGCTGTATCTAAGCTTTTTGAAATAATCGTTTTGGACTTCATTACCCACAACTGCTCTAGCTACATATCTTCAACTCAACACGGTTTTATGCCAAAACGATCTACATCTACAAACCTGGTATGTTATACATCCTACGTAATTCAGTCACTACAGGCGCGACAGCAGGTTGACGCCATATATACAGGCTTCTCCGCTGCTTTTGATAAAATTAATAACCAAATAGCTATTGCTAAACTTGACAGACTTGGATTCAATGGATCATTTTTGAATTGGTTGCATTCGTACGTATAACTAAAATCGGAGACTGTACAGCTGAACCTTTTCGAGCTAACTCGGGTGTACCTCAAGGCAGTCATCTTGGACCCTTCTTATTCTTACTTTATCTGAACGATTTGAACCATTCGATGCAATGCTTGAAATTATCTTTCGCCGACGATTTTAAATTGTTCTAAATTATTAAAGATCACGAAGATGCCAGATTCCTACAAAAACAGTTGGATATTTTCTCCAACTGGTGCGACCTCAATAGAATGGTATTAAACCCATCTAAATGTTCCGTGATCTCTTTTACTCGCAAACGCACAACCGTAGTATTTAACTATACTATTTCCGGAACTATCCTCAAGCGAGAATCGACTGTAAAGGACCTGGGAGTCCTTTTGGACTCTAAACTTAGTTTCAAACATCACGTCGAGTATATTATCTCTAAGGCTTCCAAGACACTTGGTTTTATTTTTCGAGTCACAAAGAACTTTAAAAGCATATATTGCTTAAAAGCACTATATTGCTTAAAAGCACTATATAGAACGAACCAGTGTTCTTTCCTAGAATACGCTTCTGTCGTCTGGGCCCCCTATTATCAACTGGACATCAATCGCATCGAAGCTATTCAGCGTAAATTTATTCGCTTTGCTCTTCGTAGTCTTCCTTGGAGAGATCCCAACAATCTCCCAAGCTATCAGGAACGCTGTAAACTGATCGATTTACACCTGTTATCTGTTCGCCGAGATCTCTCCTGGGCAATATTCGTGTCAGATCTGTTGCAATCTCAAATTGATTGCCCCGAATTGTTAGGCAAACTAAATTTAAATATTCATTCTCGAAATCTTCGATCTCATCAATTCCTGAGAATTCAAACCGCTCGCACTAATTATGGCTATAATGAACCTTTCTCCAGTATGTGTCGTCTATTCAATTGATGTTCTCATGTATTTGATTTTACCCTGTCTCGCAATACCATAAAACAATTTTTTTTAAACACAATCTCAAACAGTCATTCCAACTCCAATACTTAAATTCTAGATTTAGCTTTAGGGTTAAGTTTAGTTTAGTGTTCCCTTAGTAAGTCTGCTTCCATTCTCTATCGATTATGCAACCAAGAATAATATTCACAATTAGGTTTGTTTCTAACATCCGCTCGACTCTCTCGATTCCCTGGCTGTCCACCATCTTCTTCGGAACTAACTAGATCTTTATGATGTTACTAATACTTTTTGCATCCCCCCCTCTTCATCTTTTCACCATCTTTTGAGACAATTAACTTGATCTTTTGCCGCTTTCTACTTCTTTCGAAACACCCCCCCCCCCCCCCCTTTCACCCCTTCGAACCCCTTCGTAATTCCATTTACTACAATATTCACTTCTCTCTTTTTCTCTCCTTTTTTCCTGCATTGCCGCTCTCCGAGGGCCACTCTCTTTGATGTCCAGCATGCCGGACACCCGCCGAGTGTTTGTGATTTGGGGGTTTTCTCGCGGACCCTCACGGACAGCAGGATGCGGCCCTCAACGTCACCGCCCAGTCACTCTTGACCCTCGCCGGGAGTAATTTTACTTTAAGCTCTTAGTATTAAGCAATATATCTGTTGGATCTTTGTAATCTGTTGATATAAAAAGATGAGGAGGTTTTATGCCTGCTGGAGAGAGATATTGTAAATTTCAGCTCCAGCAGGCTTTTCCCTGCTCCCAAATAAATAAATAAAAAATAAAATAAAGTATATTGACAAATGAAGCACAGTGAAGTAACTTTATATTAAATTTCCTTCTCCAAATGCACTGTTGGTGTTGGTGAGAGCAGCGTTGCATATTATTTTTAAGAACACTAAAGAGTTGGTTGATAATGCAAATGCTGGAGCATTTGGTCAATGATAATATTACAATAAAATGCGTGAGTGGTTCAACATAACATACAGGCGTACACGGTAAAGTATCAAATCGAATTATGTAAATTATGAGTCTAGACATTTTTTTAAAAGATAAATGCCTGATCTTGAGTATAAAAACGTGCACAGACTAAGAATAAAGGATAATAACCAACAAAAACAAGTTTGTTTGGTTTTAGGGAATTTGTAACTAATCTGTTGTCTTACTGCAATTCTATTACATTTTCTACTGAAGTCGGTAATATCGAGATTTTTTTGTGATAACGGTCAATAAGACACCTATCAACATTCATTTTGAAGAGGAATTCCGAAAGACTTTTGACTATAGCTCACTATTATGATTTACTCTCAGCGAGTGCTGAGAGTAAGTCATAATAGTAAGCTATAGTGAAAAGTCTTCTCTTTCGTCTGGTGTTAAAACTAATGCTCTATTTTTATACCTCGACTGCAATTTCTAGCAAAAGTTGTTGCCTAAAGGTAACTTATTGGTTGATATCACCAAAAAGCGCATGATATGAAGATAAACAAATTTATTAATATAAGTTTTCCTAAGAAAATGGTCAAAAAAGCTCTCTATATTTTGTTGTCTCATTTACACAATTTAAAAAGGCCAGCCTACACACTTCGTAACTTTATATTACTTGATTTAAGCTTTCTAAAAAGTATATGTATGTGCCTTTTGGTCTGCGACCCTGCTTCCTATTAGTAGTTAAAGTTAGTGTATATAAAAGTTTAAATGTTAAATAACTTTTTAGGGAAAAGGCCAAACCGTACACAGTCTTCAACGAAAATGTGTAATTTTACGTTTGTAGTTATTGTCTCAAACATAGTAGACACTGAAAATAATTGCGAAAAAAGTTATGTACAAAAAATCATTTTAAGTGGTTTCAAACGAAAATGCTTCATATATCCGAAACTGTTTGCGTTAGACCTATAGCTTCTTCGGCAAAGTTTTTTCTCGTTAGAAGTTCTAAAGTTTTGTAGAAGACATTGTTTTTCTATCTCTTAAGGAAAAAAAGTTGTTGAAATGAACTTTTATCGTAGTAGGCTTTGCACATTTTTTATTGTGATCAAATTACGAGGTATATTTTTGTGAATGAGTTCTCCAAAGGAACTATGTATATCGGATCAACGGTTTAACGGCTAGATAATTAAGTTCACGTTTTTGTCGATTGAAACCACTGTGCATTGCAATGTTGTCCTGCATCAGAAAATTGTTCGAAAAAATTATTCTTCGATGGCTCGACAATTTGGTCGAGACGAACGGTTTGTTGTCAGATACTCAGTTTGGCTTCCGTAGAAATAAAGGGACGAATGATTGCCTTGCATTACTTTCGTCTGACATCCAAATTGCCTTCGCTCAAAAACAACAAATGACATCTGTATTTTTGGACATAAAATAAGCATTTGATTCAGTTTTCATTGACGTTCTTTCAGACAAGCTCCACCAACATGGACTTCCAGCGGTTATAAATAATTATTTGCCCAACCTTTTGTCAGAGAAGTGCATGTATTTTTCACATGGCGATTTGGCAACATTCCGAATTAGCTTCATGAGTTTCCCGCAAGGCTCATGCCTCAGTCCGCTCCTCTATTATTTTTACGTGAACGATATTGACAGCTGTATAGTAACCCCATGCACACTAAGACAATTGGCAGATGATGGCGTGGTTTCAGTTACTGAACCCAAAGCTATAGATCTGCAAAAACCATTGCAAGATACCTTAGATAACTTGTCCCTTTGAGCTGTTCATCTGGGTATCGAATTCTCGATGGAGAAAACAGAGCTGGTCGTATTTTCAAAAAATCATGATCCCGCGCAGCTTTATATGCTGGAAAGAATTATCGCGCAGATTATGACTCGAATTCCTCGGGGTATGGTTTGATTCCAAATGCAGGTGGAGAGGACACCAACAAAATGCCAGCAAAGAGTAAATTTTCTTCGAACATTAACAGGATCTTGGTGGGGTGCTCACCCGGAAGATCTAATAAAATTGTATCAGACAACGATACTTTCAGTGATGGAATATGGATGCGTTTGTTTTCGTTCCGCTGCAAACTCCCATATTATCAAATTAGAGCAAATTCAGTATCGTTGTTCGTGAATTGCCTTAGGCTGCATGCATTCGACACTTACAATAAGTCTTGTAGTTCTGGCGAAAGATCTTCCATTGAAAGATCGCTTTTGGGACTGCTTATAAGTTGTGAGGTACTGAATCCCCTGGTTATTAATAACTTCGAAAGGCTAGTTGAGCTTCAATCTCAAACAAGATTCATGACAGTATATTTTAACTATATGTCACAGGAAATCAATTTCCCTTCAATTTCAATGGAAGAAAGTATCAAGTAGTTAGCTTACTGATAGTAAAAGTCAACTTCGCGTGCTAGAATAAATAAAACGTGTCAATTTTTACATTATATACGTACCCAGTTGAGACCCGTAAATAATTTATAATAGCAAACCGCTTGATAAAACAGTGTTTAGATTAACTTCTGAGTACAAACATACTAATATGATATTCGAAATGTATTAGGTTTAAAGTACTACGTATTGTGGATGCCACGGCGAAGAAAAGCTTATGACTATGAAATAAACGTATTTATGGAAAAAATGTTAGAGACATAACTGCATGACGTAAAAACGAATAATACTTCACACTTCTGAATTTTTAAATTCCCATAAGTTGATATATTGTGTAAATTGTGCAACATATAATTTTTTTACTTCTAGATTTCAAACGGTGCACCTATTCTAAAGTACAATGTATTAACGACACACTTATTCTAACGCCCAAATGAATAAGAAATGGCAAAAGAGATTTGAAAAATTGTTTGCCTGCAGAAGTACACACCGTACAAATTACAATATTTTCAATGGAAGAAAGTATCAAGTAGTTCACTTACTGATATTAAAAGTCATCTCCACATGCTAGAATAAATAAAACGTGTCATTTTTTACTTTATAATTTTTAATTTTTATTAGATACCTACCCAGTTGAGACCCGTAAATGAGCATGTGAGGGGCAAACAAGAGTCATTAGTTTTTTTCTTTAATACTAATTGAACTAAGCATTTTAGAAAACTATAATTTTTAGTCTTTTGTGATTATTTATTACTACAGAAAATTTTATCAAAAATTGCTGATCATATTTCCGATAGCAGGAAGAAAAAATTATGTTGTTAATTTAAGTACAATACGAAATATTTACGATTAAATTCTACCTATTCTTGTACAGGGTAAATTTTGAAAAGGCGCTTCATAGTAAAGTAAGTCGTATTCACGACAAAATAAAAATTGAATTGGAGCTCTAATGGTCTTATTGATATTATGAGGAAGTTTCGCGACAAGTTGATTTCCTGTGACATATGGTTAAAATATACTGTCATGAATCTTGTTTGAGATTGAAACTCGACTAGCCTTTCGTAGTTATTAATAGCTGGGAGATTTAGTACCTCCCAAAAGCGATCTTTCAATAGAAGATCTTTCGCCAGAACTTCAAGACTCATTGTATGTGTCGAATGCATGCAGCCCAATGCAATTCGCAAATAACGGTACCTTATTCGTTCTAGTTTAATAATATGAGAGTTTTCAGCGAAACGAAAGCAAACGCATTCACATTCCATCACTGAAAGTATCGTTGTTTGGTATAATTTCTTTATATCCTTTGGATGAGCACCCCACCCAGAACCTCTTATTGTTCGAAGGAAATTTACTTTTTGTTGGTATTTCGTTATCAGATACCTAATGTGGTCGCCCCACGTCCATTTGAAATCAAACCACACCCCGAGGTATTTGAAAGACAAAACCTGCGCGTTCATTTTTACCATCATATGGAGCTGGAGCTGCGCGGGATCGTGCTTTCTTGAAAAGACAACCAGCTCTGTTTTCTCCGCAGAGATTTCGATACCCAGATGAACAGCCCAAACGGAAAAAGTATCTAAGGTATCTTACAATGGTTTTTGCAGGTTAACAGCTTTGGGTCCAGTAACTGAAATCACGCCATTATCTGTCAATTGTCTTTTTATGCATGGGACTACTGGGCAGCTGTCATTGTCGTTCACGTAAAACTTATAGAGAAGCGGATAGAGACATGAGAATCGCGGGAGACCCATATAGCTAATTCTGAATGTTGTCAAATCGTCATTTGAGAAACACATGCACTTCTCTCACAAAAGATTGTTTAAATAATTATGTATAACCACTGATAGAGTTTGTCTGAAAGAACATCAATGGAAACTGAATCAAATTCTCATTTCATGTCTAAAAATACAGATGCCATTTCTAAGATAATGTTTCCGCGCATCAAAGACCACCCTTGTAACATGACTACTATACGTCGCGCAATCTAAGATGACGTTTCCACGCATCAAGGACCACCCTAATCGAAACATCTAAAATCATTCAGAATTACAGAATTCACAGGCTCGACAGGACAACTACCAGAGGAGGGAGAGTTGCCATTGCCATTAAACGATCCATTCACCACAGACTTCTGCATGCCTTTATATTGAGATTACAACGACGATGGGACCCATCATCATCATTGCAGCGTACTGCCCCAAACAAACGAATCTTCGAGATGGTACGTGTGCATCATTGAAGCGAGATCTGGCTATGCTCACTCGACGATAGAACAAATTAATCATTGCTGGGGACCTGAACGCACGGCATGAGCTGTGGAAAA
Organism: Malaya genurostris; assembly: GCF_030247185.1. Lineage (NCBI taxonomy): Eukaryota > Metazoa > Arthropoda > Insecta > Diptera > Culicidae > Malaya > Malaya genurostris. The sequence continues at coordinate 145,312,354 of NC_080572.1, forward strand.
ACAAAAGACAGAATCGAAACGGATTCGTACTTGCTGATTACGAAGCTGAACATCCTCGCTCCGGATAAACCAATGCGACTTTTTAGATCGGATGTTCATTCCATTTTGGATATATTCATCAGTAACATCGCTATAGATAGCTCTCCGGTTGTCTTCAACGAGCTCTCTTTCGACCACTTTCCAGTAATATTGACGTTGGGATCTTCACCAGAAACAGTGCCTATTCAACCTCGGAGGAACTATTATCGCACCGACTGGGTCCAATTTCAACAAATCGCCGATCAACTTATTAACACTGCAAATACCAAGCCTCAAACAAAGTTGGAACAGTTACTTCGAGCTGTCATAGCTCAGCTGTTTTTTAACTAATCTCAATTAATTTTACACCCTCGAATTTTGTGAAGTTCGTAGATTGATTCAAAAACTTTGTAGCAGACGATTGGTAAAGGAAAGCCAATGAAAATTTGATTTTTCCCGTTCCAGGTTTTTTCACGCGTCCAATTTGCCCTATCTGCTTTCCAATTTTCTTTCCTTTGGCATAAACGTCGCTTAGAAAATATTGAACACTTCAACTTCACCGAGTCATAACTTTGTTGTTAGTCAACCGATTTTCGAAATTTGTTCACCATTGGAAAGGTATTACTTCCAGAAATAAAATGCACTGAAAAAATCCGAAAATAGAGTTGTCTACTCAAAGTTATAATTAAAATTGTAGATAGATGTCCTCAGAAAAGGTGAGGCTTTTTACAATGATTGTAAATATCTCGAAATTCAAAGCGATGACCTGTATATTTTTACACATCATTCGATTGCTAGTGATACCAGCTACAATTATCACCCTACTACCATTCTTGCACTATCAAAAGAAAACCTTAAAAAATCGATGAATTTATTTATGATTTTTGCCTTTCTCAAATAGAAAGGTTATGCAATCACCTGAAAAACCGAACTTCCAAATCCATACGGAATATCTGAATTTCATCCGGATTCCGGTTCCGGAATTATAGGGTAAAGTGTGTTCAATATTGTACACCGTCACTTAAACCGGCGAAACGAAACACGTAAAAAAAATTCTAAACTGGTCTCAAAACTACATAAATCGATAGTCATTATCTATAGGCAACTAAACAAACCGATTCCGGCTATCCTGGTTCCCGGTATCCGGTTCCGGAAGTACCGGAAATAGTGGTCATATATACCAAAATGGATCTCACTCACTTTTCTCAGCGATGGTTTGACCGGTTTCCACAAACTTAGATTTAAATGAAAGGTTCCATACGGAATTCCTGAATTTCATCCGGATCCGACTTTCGGTTTCGGATTTATAGGGGAAAGTGTGTTCAATATTGTACACCGTCACTTAAAGCGGCGAAACAAAAAACGTAAAAAAAATTCTAAACTGGTCTCAAAACTACACAAATTGATAGTCATTATCAGTAGGCAAGTAAACAATCTGATTTTGTTTTAGGTTTTCTGTAGAATCTAAAAAAATCGGTAGAAGATCGGAAATTTCAAAATTATAAAATTGCCATCCGTGTTGTTTTCATATATTTCATAGAGATGTGATAAAATAAGTTTTGTGATAATACTAAATTTTTAAATAATTTCAATGGCTTTATACAATAAGAAATAGAACGTAAAAATATAAGAACTTTAAATACTAAACCCATGACAAAAAAAACAACTACAATTTAAAAATAATACATTGCTTGATGAATACTTTCCCGATAATATGTCGCATTTACCTTGACGCCAGGCTCGAAGGTCTGAAGTTGGTTACACTTCGAGTGCCGGACCATGTACAAAGATATAATTGCATACATTTGAGATAATGGTGTAATTTCGTCGGTTATAAAACAAATGCAAATCAAGACAAGTGATGTTCGGTGTTGGCTTGGATTGATTGAACTTTTTGATTGTAAATCATTAGAAATTTTGGTTGCTTGTTCCACATCAATGGCTCGAACAACCCCATAGGGCTGATCCATGTAGTTTTTTAAATTCACCGAAATCTTAAATTTATTTTTTAATTCAAATATCTTAGAATTGTCTGAAACGTCGAGATAACACCAGAAGTCGACGCTCGATTTCGGAAATCTTAAAATTAAAAGTCCCAGAGAGTTGATTTTTTCAAAAAAAAAAAATTCGAGATGACTCATGATCTCAACGTTCGGTGAGGAAGCGCAAGAAAGTCGAAATTAATCAATGCACAAGTATAAGGAAATTTAATCGTTTAGTGAATCTGGAGGATGTATTCAAACAATTGCTTTTAAAGTCAGATAATCTCTGTAATAACATTATCAAATAGAGCAACAAACGTGAGTGAACTTCATCTTCCCGAATAAGGACCTGAATTAGTTTTAACACTCTAGAAGACAAAAATACCTTATTTTCATATATAGCTAATAAATGCCTTACAGTACAGTTACTAGAGTATTTTTTCAATGAAAAAATCCAATGTTTGAACAAAATTTAAAATGTTTTAAAAAATATCTCCTTCGCCTATTTTTATAAAAATACTCGAAAGTATTTTCTGTCAAATGCAAGAAACGGAATTTTTTTCGTTTCCCTCAATATTAGATACAGCGGTTTAAAAATAACCCATTTTTGAATATTTTAGTTTTGCTCATAACTTCGGTTCAGAAAACGCTCCCTGAATGCGACAGTCATCAAAAAATTGATTTTACCTATGTTCAAAAATACCTAATACGAAAAGTGAAAAATAAAAATGCTACAGTAAAATATCTGTTTTTGAGGAACATCCTAAATTGCTCTTTAAAAATAGCTATAACACTAAAACCGTTGGAGATACCACAATGGTGTCTTCAGCAAAGCTGCACGATATAAGTTTATCTACAATTTTGCGAAGGATGCAGTCCTCTATCTCAACACATCCACCTTAATGATAAGATAAGACCTTAATACCATGTACATCAAAATATGGCTTATCTTTTACTGATCATTTGTTTTGAAGACATCATACAAGGTGAGATGAAAAAACTGCAACAAAGTAAAACGCCATAATTTTTTCATTTTTTTTTTAAATTTTATTGAATGAAAGCAAAAAATGTCGGAAATAACATCAAATTTGAGAATCGGTTTAGATTTGTTCGAATTGGCCACCTTTGGCACGAACTATGGCCTTCAAACGGCCAATGAAACCATCACACGCTGCCCGAAAGTGGCTCTGCGGTATTTTGTCCCATTCTCGGCGAAGCGCTTGCTTGAGATGATCGAAACTTTGGTATTTTTTAGTGCCAACCTTGCTTTCCAAAATACCCCAGGCACAATAGTCCAACGGATTGGCATCCGGAGATTTTGGTGGCCATTGTGCGGTGGAAATGAAGCGAGGAACCTCATTTCTTAACCATTCTTGGGTGGCGCGTGCTGAGTGCGATGGTGCTGAGTCCTGTTGGAATGTCCAAGGTCTGCGATTCTACGGCAAACCTAAAACAAAATCAGAATTTTAGTAGTTATCAATAGCGTTTGGGTTGTGCATAAAAATTGTTTAGATCTTTTGTGCAATCAAAATAAAAAATTATTTTTAGAGTTTAGGTATATTTACCAGAATTTCTAAGACTGTCAGTGAAATTCAAGTTTCAGTTTTTTTATAAATTTTCTTCATAATAAATTTCCAACTAAAATAATAAAAAATATATGTCATATAATTAAAAAGTTTTGTTTTGATTTTGTTTGGCAAAATTTTCCCAATAATAAAAGTTCTCTGTATTTGTGAAAATTTCTTGAGATTCTTTAAACGGATATATAATTTTGTTCATCAATATATTGTTTCTGGTAATAATTCCAATATTTTGGAGTAGCAAAATGTACATATCATCGCTTTAATTTATGAGTTATATACAAACATGCGAAAAAATGAAAAATAATATATATATATATATATATATATATATATATTTATAAATTCGATCGATTTTTTAAGGTTTTCTTTTGATAGTGCAAGAGTGGTAGTTGGACGAAAATTGTAGCTGGTATCCAATGATATGTAAAAATATATAGGCTATCGCTTTGAATTTCGAGATATTTACGATCATTGTAAAAAATCTCACCTTTTTTTAAGTCTATCTACAGTTTTCATTATAACTTTGGGTAGACAACCCTATTTTTCGATTTTTTAGTGGATTTTATTTCGGGAAGTACAGGGTGATTTTTTAAGAGCTTGAGAACTTTTTTAAACAATAAAACGCATAAAATTTGCAAAATCTCATCGGTTCTTTATTTTAAACGTTAGATTGGTACATGACATTTACTTTTTGAAGATAATTTCATTTAAATGTTGACCGCGGCTGCGTCTTAGGTCGTTCCATAAAATGATGTCTTGACTGTCGTTCCATAAAATGATTAATCAGTCTTCAGATCTTCGGTCCCTGTTGTAAATTACACGACAACGTCTCTTCCGCTCAGTTGTGGTGTATGATGTCAGCATCGTCATTGATATGATCGAGAATTTCGTAGCTTTGAAGAAATAGTCGGATTTACTAATTGTACGAGCAAGCATCATATTCAAATGATTACCAATCAATTTATTGAAATGAAATACCTAGAATAAGTGACATGTAAATTTATTACACTAGTTTAAGCACACCTACACACTATCTTGAATTCAGTGAGCATCACACAGTTAGCCACTTACCGTCACGGATGACGAAAGAGTAGGATAGCGATAAGTGTGACATGTACCGATATTGATAAAAGGTTTAATAAACGGGAGTTGAAAACGTACGCTCATAGAGAGCAGACCTACTGCTTTCGCTCGGTAGGTAGACCGAACGCCCGCCATCGCTGTTTCGTAAAACACGTGGCATATAATATTTTGGAGTCAAGTCCAACCAAAGGGACTCCCAACGACGGGAGACACGCACAGCGAGCACAGGCTCGTACATGGTCCTTCGGACTTCGGACAATTCCATTCATCGGATTGAAGTAAATCGGACTCCATTTTGTAGCCAACACGGACGCCACGCAAGTATAAAAAAAAAGATAAGCCTGTTTCCAATCATCTTAATTGCGGAGAAGTGGAAACTCATCGACCTTTCGATACCATTTCAGGGGGAGACCGGATTTCGAGTACAACTTTAGCGTCAGACGACTGAGTAGGTTAGTAGAATAGACCATTGATTGAATTTCGAGCATAAGACGGAGAATCGAATTTGATTATCATCACCAACGGCCAATACATTCGGTAGCAACACCGTCGATTCACGGTGAGTACGTTTTTCCGTACGTGATTTCGGACCTATATATTAACACCGCCGACGCACTTGCCTGGAGGTAATTCACGTAAGTCACCATTTTTATTTCTGTATCCATGATGAAAAAGTCTGACAATGAAGATGGAAGTCCCGAGCCTAACCCTGGTTCTAACAATGAACAAGAGATAGTCACTGAATATGAAATGGACTTGCAAAAAGATTTAGAAGAATTTGAAGATGATTTTTATGCTTTGAAAGCTTGGCTTACGACACTTTGCACGAGCCATACAGAGCGAGAGCCTAATCTCACCCCGATTGCAACGTATGGTACACTCCGTCTTCCTAGCATCTCAGTTCCCGAATTCAATGGCGATATTGAACAATGCTATTCATTCTACGACACTTTTCGCTCTTTAATACATAACAATCCAGAGCTCTCCGATATACAAAAATTTCATTACTTCAAAGCGTCTTTGAAGGGTACCGCTGCTAAACTTATTGACGATATTTCACTTTGCGCCGATAATTATAGGGTGGCTCTAAAAGTCATCACTGATCGATTTGAACATCCTAAAGTTTTGATTAAAAGTCATCTTAATGCCTTGTTTGCCATCCAGAAAGTACAATCAGAATCGATACAATCACTGTCGACTCTTTTAGATGATTTTCAAAAGAACATCGGAGTTCTAAACAAGCTTGGTGAACCCACGAATGATTGGAGTTCACTGCTGGTTCATATGCTTACTTCACGCTTAGATCAATCTACAAGGCGAGATTGGGAAAGGACAACTGATCCGAAAACAATGTTCAAATTTGAGGAACTTGTGAATTTTTTACAAAATCACGTATTGCAATTACAATCGGTGGAAATTGATGCTCAGCGAAACACGAAAGCTCAAAATCCTCGCTACAACTTCGTCGTTCAACAAATTCTGCGTCTTCTGTAGCGGGAATCACTCTTTATTTTACTGCGGTAAATTCAAAGCACTGTTCCAGAAAGAATAAATGTGGTCTCCAATAAAGGGCTGTGTTCGAACTGTATGACAGAAAAACATCACCCTAATCAATGTAAACAGCGCAACTGTCGGATTTGCGAAAAAAACACAATAGTCTTCTACATAGATCATTTTCACCTAATGCTAATACGCAAGTTACACTCAATTCAGAAAAAATCAATGCATCTCAGCCGTCTTCACCAGCGAACCAAAATACAAAGTCAAGGTCATTCACTATTCCTAGTACCTCTCAGTCTTCCTTTGTGACGTCTCGATCTAACCGCTCACCCCTAGTGCAGGTCTTCCTCTCAACCGCACTCGTAAAGGTTGTTGGACCGAAAGGAAACATAGCAATTGCCAGAGTCTTGTTGGACAATGCTTCTCAACCCAACCTTATGACGGAGCGAATGCGACAAATACTAAATTTACGAAAAACTCCAGTCAGTACAGAGCTTTATGGAGTTGGGGCTGAATGAAAATCAGTTTCCTTTTCAACCGTAGCAACCATCTGTTCGCGTTTTAACAATTTTCGGTCGGTATTGGAGTTTCTAGTTTTGCCTAAAGTTACTACTGATCTGCCAAACGCTTCAGTAGACACTGCAGAGTGGAGTATTCCCGATCACATTCAACTTGCCGATCCAACCTTTGCTACCAAAAGTGCTATTGATATGGTAATCGGTAGCGAGATCTTTTTTGATCTTCTTCGTAGAGGTCACATGCGAATTGGTGATGCCAAACCACTACTACAAAATTCCGTGTTTGGCTGGTTAGTTGCTGGAGCGTACAGGAACTCTTCTTCGTCAGTATGCTTGATCACTCACGTTACTACCTTTGGGAGCTTAGATAAACAGGTAGCTAAATTTTGGGAAATCGAATCTTGTCAGTCAGATTCGATTTGGTCAATCGAAGAGCGTATGTGTGAGGACATGTTCAAATCAATTACTGAGCGTGATCCTAGTGGTCGTTACATCGTTGCCTTACCCAAACGAAGAGAACTTGTCGGGCATTTGGGAGATTCACATTCAATCGCTCTGAAACGGTTCCATGCTCTAGAGAGACGTTTTGTTAGCGATCCAGAGTTGCACAAGCAATATTCCGCATTCATATCTGAATATCTATCATTAGGCCATATGAGGCTTGTTGATGTCGCAGAGGAATTACCTGGACAACATTATTATCTCCCTCATCATGCGATCGTTAAGCCAGAGAGTACAACAACAAAGTTACGTGTAGTGTTCGACGGCTCGTGCAAAACGACATCTGGATTTTCTTTGAACGATCTTCTTCTAAAAGGGCCAACAGTTCAGGATGACATGCTATCTTTGGTTTTTCGTTTTCGCATGAAGCCAATTGTCATCAAAGCGGACATTCAAAAATGTACCGCCAAATCAAAATATCGGAGCAAGATCAATCGTATCAAAAAATACTCTGGCGAAGCTCTCCGGACGATCCGATATTCACATACCAGCTTACTACGGTGACGTATAGAACTACGTCTGCACCTTTTCTCGCAACACGCTGCTTACAGCAGCTTGCAGAGGATGAATCATCAAATTTTCCTGCTGCTGCACCTGTCGTGAAGAACGGATTTTATGTTGATGATCTCCTATACGGATTTGAAACCCTCGAAGCTGCCTTGACCGCAACGAAACAGTTACCCGGAATGATGGCATCAGCTGGTATGTCACTCCGTAAATGGTCGTCAAACAATCAAAAACAATACCGCGTGATCATTGGGAAACCGATGTTGTCTTGGAGCTAGATAATTCTGCCACCATTCAAGCACTTGGCCTGTTGTGGGAACCGGCTTCAGACGAATTCTTGTTTAAAATACCTGCCTGGAATACTCTAACCTATTCTACAAAGCGAAGCGTTCTGTCACAAACGGCCAGTTTGTTCGACCCACTAGGGTTAGTGGGACCGATAGTAGTCGTCGCAAAAATATTTATTCAAGCGCTGTGGGAGTTAAATCTTGAGTGGGATCAACCCTTGCCTTCGGAGCTTCATGAACAATGGACAAATTTCATAAGCGAGCTTCCTGTTCTCAAACAAATTCGTATTCCGCGATTTGTTCTGACGGAAAATATTGTGTCTCTCCAATTGCATGGATTTTCCGATGCATCACTGCGAGCATATGGTGCATGCGTATACTTTAGAGCTGTTTCTTCATCGGGTGCTGTAACGATCCGTCTTATCACGTGTGGCTCCACCAGAACGACGACGACCTACACTAGCTCATTTAGAGCTGTGTGCTGCCCTACTGCTGGCAAACTTACACAAAAAGGTACTAGATAGTGTTGAAGTGAACTGTTCACGTTATTTTTGGTCGGACTCTACCATCGTTTTACACTGGCTTGTAAAAGAACCTTCTACCTGGAAAATATTTATCGCAAATAGGGTAGCTGAAATCCAACAATTGACGCAAGGTGGTATCTGGGGCTATATATCGTCTAATGATAACCCAGCTGATTATATATCTCGCGGCCTGAGTCCAGATGAAATTGTTCGTAAATCGTTATGGTGGAATGCACCCTATTGGCTAACTGACCCAGTGCAGAACTGGCCTACATGCTCCTATTCGTGGAATGTTCATTCTTTTCCACATGCTGAACTTGAGTTTCGTTCGACTGCCATGGTAACCATTACAAACAATAGAAAACACGAAGGTTGATTTAAACGGACATTCGAAAACTATGAGTCTCTTCATGATGTACTGCGCGTTATGGTATTTTGTCGACGTTTTGTTCTTAACTGTCAGCGTAAATTGGCTCGCATCGAAAAGATGACAGGTCCAATATTGGCATCAGAAATCACATCAACAGAGTTGTTACTTATACGCCAGATACAATTGGAAACATTTCAGGAAGAATATCGCCAACTATTGGCAGGGTTGCCAGTGAAAAAACATTCTTCATTATCAGCACTTAATCCGTTTATTTGTAAAAGTGAAGATTTAATACGAGTCGGTGGAAGGTTAACGCATGCTGTCATGCCGTTTGGACAGAAACATCATGCAGTCACTTTACTTTTTCTTGATATTCATCGAAAAACTTTGCATTCGGGGCCGTCACACTTACTAGCAGCAGTTCGCCAAAGGTTTTGGCCAATAGATGGACGAAATACAGCTCGATCTATAACACGGAATTGTATTACTTGCTTCCGCTATCGCCCAAAGGTTGCCGAACAAATTATGGGTGATTTACCATCATCGCGTGTAAATCAGTGCAGAGCATTCAGCAATGTGGAGATTGATTATTGTCGACCAATTTTCATTAAAGGAAGAAGAAATGAACCACAAGTAAAATGCTACATCTGCGTTTTTGTTTGCATGGTAACCAAAGCGGCTCACCTTGAGCTTGTTACTAATTTGACGACAGATGCTTTCATCGGTGCTTTGAAGCGATTTTGGGGAAAACGTGGCTTACCACAACATATATATTGCGATAACGCCACTAATTTCACTGGAGCCGATCGTGAGCTGAGGAAGTTAAAACATCAGTTCGAGTCTCAGCAACATAAAGCTGCTGTCTATAATGAGTCAGCTCGATCTGGTATCGAGTTTCATTTTAATCCTCCTCGAACTCCGTCGTTTGGAGGACTTTGGGAAGCATGCGTAAAATCAACTAAGGAGATTTTAACTAAAGTTACGATGGATGCGCGTCTTACATACGAAGAGATGCTCACCGTATTAGCACTTGTAGAAGCCTGTCTCAACTCGCGGCCGCTTACTCCGATGTCTAGTGATCCCAACCTATTTATTGAAATGAAATACCTAGAATAAGTGACATGTAAATTTATTACACTAGTTTAAGCACACCTACATATTACACTATCTTGAATTCAGTGAACATCACACAGTTAGCCACTTACCGTCACGGATGACGAAAGAGTAGGATAGCGATAAGTGTGACATGTACCGATATTGATAAAAGGTTTAATAAACGGGAGTTGAAAACGTACGCTCATAGAGAGCAGACCTACTGGTATCACTCGGTAGGTACACCGAACGCCCGCCATCGCTGTTTCGTAAAACACGTGGCATATAATATTTTGGAGTCAAGTCCAACCAAGGGACTCCCAACGACGGGAGACACGCACAGCGAGCACAGGCTCGTACACTAATCTCTTCAACTCTTCATCATATCGAGCACTACAGTATTTTATACCCATTTGAAAAATATAACTCTAGTAGTATTGTGATTTACGCCGATGAAATGAGTTGCTTCAGCATGACACATATTAATACCTTTTCTAATTTGATTCATACTCATCTCTATGAATTCTTCCCCTTTAATTCTGTCGCTGCGTGCATAGATCTTCATCCAATACCCATGTCTTCCCACTCAGTTTAATTAAAAACTTACTATTAAGATCTTTAGTGTTTACTACACGAAGTCAAACGTTTTAAATTGTACTTATTAGTTGAATCAACTATCACAAAAATCAAAAATTGTGATATCGTAATTTTATGATCGGAGGGTTCTCCGCGCACTGATATTTTATTCTTTTCCTCAGAACGCTTTCTGATTGGCTGATGCTTACGTGGGTCAAATCAGACAATGTACTATTGTAACACTTTAATGTTATTTCTGTTCAAGTTGAAAAATTACGGATTTATTGGTAATTAGATTATATAAATCCGACCACATATCACTGAGCTGAAAGCTTCCAAAATTATGACTGCAAATCTAACGCAGAAACGAGATGTCGCTTACAGCATAAAAACCTTCGTCGAGAGTACGAGAGAGACTAATACGCGTCATGAATCTTCCGCTTTGATGCTCGTTCATTCAATACATTTCACAAAACTTCAATTTCGAAAAAAGTGGTTGTGTCATACAGCTGAAAATTGTATCATTATTTATTTGTTTATTTATTTATTTGGAGCAGGAAAATGGAGCTGAAATATTAATCTCTCACTCCAGCATAAAACCTTACTCTTACTCTTACTCTTTCAGTCGTAGACCACGCGGGTCTCTGCTGTATACAGGAGGCGTCTCCATTCAACTCGGTTCATGGCTGTTCGCCGCCAGCCTCGGTAGCTGCGAAGGGTCCGCAGGTCGTCCTCAATTTGATCGATCCATCTTGTCCGCTGCGCGCCTCTTCTTCTTATACCGGTCGGATCATTATCGAGAATCATTTTAACCGGGTTGTTCTCCGACATTCTAACAACATGCCCGGCCCCCCGTAACCGCCCGACCTTGGCCGTTTGGACGAGGGTTGCTCCTCCCAGAGAATGGTGAAGTTCATGGTTCATTCGCCTTCTCCACGTACCGTCTTCCATCCGCACTCCGCCTAAGATGGTTCGCAACACCTTCCGTTCAAAAACACCTAGTGCGCGTTGATCCTCCGCAAGCATTTTCCAGGACTCATGCCCGTAGAGGATAACCGGTCTAATCAGCGTTTTGTAGATGGTTAACTTCGTACGACGGCGAATTTTACTCGATCGAAGCGTCCTGCGCAGTCCAAAGTAAGCACGATTTCCTGACAATATGCGTCTCTGAATTTCTCTGCTGGTGTCTATATCGTCACCAGTGAGCCCAAGTACATGAACTCGTCGATCATTTCGATTTCATCACCACCAATCAGAACTCGTAATGGACTTCCTGAAAATCGTGCCACTCGTGTCTATCATCGCACTTCTCATCACACCTTCCAAAGCAATGTTAAATAGCAGACACGAAAGGCCATCACCTTGCCGTAGCTCTCTGCGGGTTTCGAAGGGACTCGAGTTTATCCACGATACTCGAACAACGCACATCACTTGATCCATCGTAGCCTTGACCAATCGTATCAGTTTGTCCAAGAATCCGTAGTCGTGCATGATTTTCCATAGCTGATCTCGATCGATTGTGTCGTAGGCTGATTTGAAATCGATGAATAAGTGATGTGTGGGCACATTGTATTTGCGGCACTTGGTCCGTGGTAGCGCGTTCGCCCATAAATCCTGCCTGATATTGTCCCACGAATTCGTTCGCAATCGGTGAAAGTCGACGGCATAATATTTGGGAGAGTACCTTGTAGGCGGCGTTCAGCAGAGTTATCGCGCGGTAATTGCATCAATCCAGCTTATAGCCCTTTTTGTAGATGGGACACACGATTCCTTCCATTCCTCCGGTGAAATCTCGTGCAAGCACCTCGGCCGAGCGGCGGCGGGAGAAGGACAACGAAAAGGATGTTGCTTTCAGTTCTATACGGAGAATTGTAACACTCTTCAATTCGTTTTTCTTTTTTGTATTACTTCACTTCAATTTGGCTACACTCTTGAATGCATTATTTTTCTTTTTGATCAACTCAGTACCGGAACTTATACAATTTTCGTTCAGTTTTACCTTAATCTACCTACAGCAGAAGTTATTTGATTGACTGGTTTTCTCCTGGTAAAAATGCACTTTTCTTTGATTCTAATGAGATGTGAACACAGATAACTAAACAAAGCTGTAAGTCTGAAATTCAGAACACTAGTGTGCGATTAAATCATTTTTCGCCTGTTTTAATCAACTTCCGACCGCTTATCGGAATTGCCACTTTGTTGAGCTTGCTAGTCGCGATCGATAATCGTGTATCACGTTGACATTTCGGAACTGATCCACTGTGCCACACAACTGACTAACTGAACCCACGAGCTCACTGACTTGTCTACGGCCCGCAACTTACGGCTATTTACCGCACACTCGTTAAAACTGAACTAACTAACTTGTCCACGGGCCGACTAACTAACTGACTACGCGAAACGACTACTTAATTTGTCTACGGGCCGACGCCCGAGACTCACGGCTATTTACCGCGCACTTTTTGAAACTTAACTAACTGCTAACTCTTCCCAACTATGGGTTTTTATGCTCCTAACATTTACTTTCGGGTGAAGCCCGAAGATTTTAGTACAAGCCGAGCTTGTGATTTTAAGTAGAAAGATCATCCGACTTTCTCCCGAAGTTCTACCGAAAGCCGAGACCACTGTCACTATACCAGAGGCAGTGACCAGTATCCGTGAAAAAAAGGCGGGTGGGTAATGTCAGAGACATAACTGGATGTCGTGAATAAGAAAACAACTGACATGTTCCTTAACACTTCCGAATATCAATTGTATGAATTATGCACGCATTCCCCTTTTTCACATTTTTCGCAAAAACAAAGAAAGCTTCACTTGATCTCGATTACTGTGAATTTCACACAGCGAAAAGTGCACAAATCTAAGCAAACTGTTCTTGATTTTCAGTAAACTGAGGATATTTCCCTACGATTTGCAATACAACAAATCCTAATAGTTCTTTAGAAAACTTTTAGAGCCATTAGAACGGCTGATATTGTGCAATGCTCTCCACCGTTGTTTTTTCCCAATGCTAATGACTGGCAGCTGTGACGTAATCGCTCTTGTCGAAAGCGAAACTAGCTTTTCAAATGACACAAAATATATCTGCTCGCAGTGGCGATTGAATCCAAACTGATTGAATTTTTGTTAAGAGATTTCCTTTTATGTGATTTCGTTTGTAGCTTTTTCACTAATGGGCGGTCCTAACGGCTATAAAAATAGCCGCATACAGAATTTTATTGTCGATTATTTCATTTCGGATTTGCATAATTTATTGAAAGAAACTATCAATATGCTGTAGGGATTCGTTTCTAGCATTCACAAGGACCAAATTGAGGAACTCACTGCGATATTCACCACTTTTCGGAACATTTTTCCCGGACGACTTGTTGTACAGCAGCAGATATTTTGTTCTCTTCCTTAGAACGCGTTCTGATTGGCTGGTGTTGACATGGAGCAAATGAGACAGGTTTTTCAATAGTGTACTATTGAAATACTTCAATGCTTTTGCTATACACGTTTAAATTGAAAAATTTCGATTCTATTGGTAGTTAGATTATATAAATCCTTTCACAGATCATTGAGCTATGAGCTTTAAAAATACGAGAAAGGCAAACGCGCCTTATGAATTATCTTTGATACTCGTTTATACCAAACATTTCAGAAAAGTTTAATTTTGAATTATTTGAGACTATGTCACAAAACTGAAAATTTTATCATAAAATTGTGATCATATTTCCGATGGCATGTCGCAAGAATTAAGTTGATTCATTAGATACAACAATAGATATTCACGATCAAAAACTTATCACTCTATCTGAGGGTAAATTTTGAAAAGGCACCCCATAGTAAAGTAAGTCGTATTCACGACAAAAACTTTGTTTTTACAACATTGCTGCGCTGGCTAATGCCCGGAACTGTCTATGGTTTTATAACAATAGCTTTGTTTTTACAACATTGTTGCGCTGACTAATGCTCGGAACTGTCTATGGTTTTATAACAATATTTCTTAAACATCGTTGCGATGACTAATGCTCGAAAATGTGCACGCTTCTATAACAAAGTTTATACCTGAAGGTTGCGGCTACGCTGATATGAGAGTTTCCTTTACAATTTTCTACTTTTTCTACAATACTAGCAAATTCGAAGGAAAATTTGCTAAGGGCGATGCATGCCCCCTTACTTACTGAGCTTGATGTTACCTGAAGGGTAGACATCAAGTCGAATGCGCCGGCTTATAACATTAAGGTTTGTAGCTGGATCACAAATTTCCGTAATTATAATTGCTATTGCCGGACTTCTTTACATATGTTTTTTGTTTGTTTTGGCTATACGCAAATTAAATTTCCTAACCTTACGATGGTCCGCGTGTGTGTGTTCTCCTCTGATGCCATCCTGTTCCATGGTATGCTTCTATTGTTACTTTATCTGTGGGGGTGATCGAATGGTTGCTAGTCTCGGACTCTGGGTACCGTGTCGTTCTCCTTCTTAATGGCTCGTTCTTCTGTGTTGGTGATACGTATTAGGGCTTCTCGTTGTTTATGTACTCGCTTCATTGGGCACTGTTGAAAATTGATCATTGACTCCTTTGCGTTTTGGGCATCATTGGGATTACTGCCAGCAGTAATAATAGCTCCGTAAAAATATATGTGATGAAGCTTCTTCGTTGATTAGTCATGTATTGGTATTCTGTATTGTTGCTTCTCATCATGGTTTCTCGTTGGGTACAATGTGTTGAGGCTCCTAGCGGCTTTTTTATGCATTTCATTTGATTTCGTGGTTATTTTCTTCGTAGTGTATTTTTAAACAACAAATTGTTTAAATTTTCACGTATTAATAAACTTTGATTTTCATATATTGGTTTATGGTACTCAGCTGAGCTTTTGACGATGCTCACTGAATAAAATTCGGGGTAGCAATTTGTTACGTTGTGGCATACCCATTCAAGTCATCTTTAACTGTGTTGACTGCCTTTACTTCCTTCTTGTTTTGTTATCAGTTGTACTTGTTGATGTAGCAATTTGTAGCATTGCCATTATCTCGATTTGTTATCACGTCTTCCATATAAAAACTTTTTCGTAATTTTTCTGCCTCGATATTTTTTTCAACTCGTAATTGCCTCGATTTTCAACTCTGCTGTTCTTCCTTCTGACATCTTTATGATTCCCCCGGTTCCCTTTGTCATCAACTTGCCACCGCATCCGATCACACCCTCTCGTTCTCTTAGGTAGCTTGGCTAAACTACTGACATCCTTCCTTCTGCGACGACTATTTTCGCGCACACACAGTTCGGGACTCCAAAAAAAATACTTTTATTTGTTTTGTATGATTCTGTGCCTTTAGTGTAATCATTTTTCTATTCTATGGTTGTTATTATTATTATTATTTTTATATACGTATTGCGTGATCTATTGTCTATTCTATGATTGTTATTATTTCTATATATATATTTTTTTTTCATTGTCATATCTTTGTGCATCGTAAATTTTTTTTCGTTATCATACATGTTCTTTCTATTAGTTGAATCTATGTTTTTTTTTCTATGCATTTAAGTGTTTCTGTGATATATTTATTCGTCTATATGTTATCTCGTGTACTTTTCCATTAATCGAGAGGTTTTTATGTTTACTTATATTTTGTTTTGTTGAGGTACCTCGCACCTTTTTTAACCCGTAGATACAGGTCGACAACCCGTCTGTCGACAATACGTCTGTCTGTGGATATAAAATTGTTATTAAAGTTGCGGCATGCGAATGCTTGTTGCAGGTTATAATGAATCTTTTCTAAACCTTTTTTTTCTAAACTTTTCCCGCAACTAGCTTCTATGCCGTGTTCATTTTAATGGTGTCTTACCATCCTTGCCTTCATAGCTTCAGAAGTCGTCCTTCCGTTCAATTATTGAAATTGCTTCTAAACTGGTAGGTTGTGTAATGTCCATGCCGCAGCTTCTCTCCCCCACTACCTGAGCTGGTTCTTTCGGTGCGTGTTCCTGTTTTTCCTTTCTAAAAATAGACTCAAATCTGGGTTTTAATATATTTCCAATAATAACGTTAACCCATAAAGTATTAAAATATTATTAGTTTGTTAGTAGCAGAGTTTTCATATATATGTATTTTTGTAATCCCCCATGAATTCTTTGGTATATAATATTTTAATTATTTGTTGTATCTTACTTTCATTGTGTTTTCGTAACTTTTACATGTCCATATTGTCGTATCTGTATTTTATTGACATTTTGATTTTAATGCGTAATTTGCACTTAAGAAATCCTCAATTCATTCATATTGTATGCATCTTTTATTTTTTTCATTCCGGGGTCGCGATCCCCTTGTCCACACACACTTGATCACTCATACTAGTATCATTGCATAAATGCATACATTATATAGAAATTATTTGCTGGCCAGCGTCGTTTTGATAGTCTGTTCGCTTGTGTCTTATCCTTTTCTTGTCGTATCCGTCATATCTCATCTTTATTTTATTTTTATTTTTTATTCGAAGTATTCTTTTAGTGTCCTTTCAGTGTTAGTTTTATGTTATTTAATGATAAACCATTTTATTTCACCGTAGAAATTCTCCTTATTTATAACATTATTTCCGTATTCTATGCCATTATGTTTACCTCCCTTGTGTAATGTACTCTTCTGTTTTTTCTAAACGCATTGTAACTTTTTCCAAGTTCATTTCAATTTGTAGCATTATAGCTTCCTCCCAAGAACAAATTTTTCTCACATCTATAATCTTCCTCTTGAATTTAACTTTTTTTTTCTTATGGCCAGCACAGTATTGCTGTGTATGACATGATTCCCATGTTTAAAATATATTTGAATTTTCTTGATTGGTGGACTCATCTAGGATCATTAGAATCCCATATTTTCCCATAGTTTATTTCCACTTTGTATTACTTCAACTATATGTTTGAATTTCTTTAAGTATACCCTCTTTTTTCTTCTTCATATGTTTCCCCCCCATTATATACCTTCTTTGACAATGTAACCTATTGCTTTATTGTCCCTCTGATGTATCTTTATCATCATCAGTTTATAATCATCAGTTTCACCTTATTTTCTTTCTTCGTTTGGTGTCCATTTGTTTTCATTGCATAAGTAAAATTTTGTTTCTTATTGACCCCCTTTTATTACCCTCTTAACAGTTTTAATATCCTTCTGCTCGCATTCATGTTTTTTTTCTCTTGTTCGAATTGATTCATTTCAACTTTCATCTTACATATTTCGCTGATATTTTTCTATTCTTGGTATATTTTTCATGTTTTATCTTATCCATTGTTTTCCTTACACAGTGGTTTTAAGTTTTTTCGTTGAAATCTAATGTCAACGTATCACTGTATGATGTTTGCTGTTAATTTCTGTAATAACTGTATCCTATTTTTCTTTATTTCAATTACTCTCAGGATTTCAGTTTCCCTTATATTTTTAATATTATTCCTTTTTATTTAGTTTTCCGATGAAACTCTTAATATAATATGTTTATTATAGTGTATTACTTTGTATAAATATTGAATCTTTTTATTACTTTTCTAATGTTTCTTGGATAATTTCTTAATTATCTCAATATTCTGTGGTAAGATTCATTTTCTCAATCCGTATACTTTTTCAATCGGTTATTGTGAACCTTTTCTAGTCTATTCCCATTCTTTATAGTTGTTGTTTGCTCACTAGAAAGAGCGACTACTTCATACGGTCCTCTCCAAAGTGATTGTAACTTTTGTCCTGCGCCTGTGGGATTGGCTTTTACTAGCACTAAGTCTCCCCACATTGGCTGCCATTCGTTGGAGTTTTTATCATATAATTCTTTGCGCTTGTGTTTAGACACAATTAGATTCTCCCGGGCTTGATGGTGAAGTCGTTTAAATGTAGATCGGATTTCGTTGACGTAGTCCTCGTAGTAGAGACCATCATTATCGTATTTGTAAACGGAGTTTGGGATGTTCGCCCGTCTTCCGTATAATAATTCAAACGGTGAATAACCCGTTGAGGAATTTACAGTGGTATTATATTCGAAACTGAAGAATGGGAGTAATTGATCCCATGTTTTCGGTTCGTTACCTACGTATTGTCTTAAATAGGTTTTCAATTCCCTATTAGATCGTTCCACCAAGTTTGCTTGTGGATGATATGTACTTGTAGTAATTTTTTTAATTTATAAAATTTTACATACGTTTTTCATAAGAGAACTAACAAAGTTGGTTCCATTATCGGTTACCAATTCGGCGGGTGTTCCATATTTACATATATAATTATTCACGAAAGTTTGCGCGACCGTGGCACTCTCTTGATTTTCCATCGGTGCTACAATTAAATATCTTGTTAGATCGTCTTGCATCACAAGTCCGTATCTGTTCCCCCATTCTGACTCGGGTAATACCACTATGTCTATATACAATTTCTCGAACGGTTCGGACGATGTCGTGGTAATTCTCATTGGAGTTCGCTCGCCCGATTATGTTTTTCTGGCACGAGCTACATTGTTTAACATATTTTTCAATATCCTTCCGCATATTAGTCCAATAGAATAGTGGACTCATTCTTTTCATCATTCGTTTGCTTCCAACATGTCCACCTAGCGGAGCATCGTGGAATTCTTTCAATGTGGTTTCGCGGTCTTTTTCTGGCACCCACATCCTGTCCTTTTCCGGTGCATATAGTGTAAACGTCAGGGGTTTTCTGCATGTTTCGAAAAGAGATAATTGGCATGTTCTTTGCATTTTTCATGTCTTCAGGGCAGTTAGTGAATGCATCTACTAACCCATCTATTAGAATTCTTGTATCGGTTATTGATCTACTCGAGCCATTTAGAACCAATCCCCATATTTTGCGATCTGGAATTGAAAATACTCTTCCATTCAGGTAGTCTTTTAAACCTTGTGGTAAGTGTATCAGCTCGGCTAGTTCTTTATATGCTGATCTACTGTTTACTATTACGAAAGTACCATCAAAATCACTTTCGTTAGTTTTTTGTTTTGAAAATTTCAACAGATCAAATTTGATGTCATTGTTATTTATGCATATTTCATATTCTTCGAAATATGAGAGTGCTCCCAAATCTTCCTTTTCGTCCCATCCAAAATCGATGTTTTCTAATCCGTCCATGTGCGGATTCCATTCTGTCTTTTGTTTATTTTTAAATAACGTAAGCCTGCCTGATTTGTCTTTCAGTTGTTTTGGGGAAGTTGTTTTATTTTCCGCGTCTTTCCGCTTCGCAAGATCATTTTTTTCTGCTTGCTGCTGTTGACGCTTTTGCTGTCTAGTGACTATTGAAATAGGGTGTAAGGACTCGGCCTGTTCGGGCAGTCTGGATAAAAAGTCTGCCACAACATTGTCTTTGCCTTGTTTATAGCGAATGTCGATTTCCAACTCTTGAAGTTTCAGACGTAAACGCGTTAGCGTAGGCGAAGTTTCTTTTAAATGCCATATTGAAATCAGCGATCTATGATCAGTGTATACAATAAATCACTGATTATAAATGAAATGTTTCAAACGGTTCACTGCCCATACGATGGCTAACAACTCTTTTTCAATCGTATGGTACTTTCTTTCAGCACCTACTAGACCTCTCTCTGCTTGCATATGAAATAGGCCTGTCGATCGATTTTTCATTCGAGAGTACTGCTCCAATAGCGTACTCGCTTGCATCTGTCGTCATCACGAACGTATCTTTATAGTTCGGTCTAACTAACAGTGTGTCAGAAGTTAAAAAATTCCGCAACTCCTCAAAAGATTTTTGACACTCTTCTGTTCAAGTAAACTTAACATTCTTTCGCAAGAGATCGTTCAAAGGTTTACGTTTCTCTGCTATGTGAGGTATGAATTTTCCATAGAAATTTACTGTTCCTAAAAATGACCGAACACCTTTGACTGTTTTTGGTGCCGCCATCTCTTTTATTGTTTTCATATTGTCCTCCATAGGACGAATTCCTTCTTTGTCATTTACATGTCCTAAGTACTTTATTTTATTTTTCAAAATTTGGCATTTACCTGGCTCGACTATTAGATTATGTCGGCGGAGAGCCTCTAAAACTTTGCGTAAGTTTTCATTGTGTTCTTCCATAGTAACACCGAAAACAATTATGTCATCCAGATAGACGATTGCTTTAACCCCTTCTATCTCATAAAGTACCGTATTCATTAATCGTTGGAACGTCGACGGGCTGTTACGCAGGCCTATAGGCATTTTTGTTAATTCAAAGTGCCCTTTTGGAGTTGAAAACGCTGTCTTGGCTGCATATTTTGCGTTGATTGGCACTTGGTAAAACCCTGATTTTAAATCCAAGGTAGAAAAATATTTACTGTTTCCAAGATTATCTAGAATCTCGTCGATTAGTGGAACTGGGTATACAAATGGCTTTGTAACTAAATTTAAAGCCCTGAAGTCAACCACGATTCTGTATTTCTTGTTACCAAATTCATCGTCCTTCTTGGGAACACTTGCTTGGGAGTTTTCCTAGATATTGAAGGTGCCTTTGTTAACGTGTCTTTCAATTCAATTCTGGAAGCAGCCCGTGGTCATGGCATACCTTCAAGTATCACAAATTGGATACACGCAATGCTTAGCAATCGACTTCTTTGTTCATCGCTTCGGCAAGCAGAGGTTAGAAAGCTAAGTGTCTGTGGGTGTCCTCAAGGTGGTCTACTATCCCCACTTTTATGGAACCTAGTCGCTGATGGATTGTTAAGGAAACTTAATAACCTTGGATTTCCGACTTATGGTTTTGCCGACGATTATCATATATTGATGACCGGTATAAGCATTAACACTCTCTTTGATTTAATGCAGCAAGCCCTGCGATCTGTTGAACAATGGTGTTGTCAGGTTGGATTATCTGTAAATCCGGGCAAAACATCAATGGTGCTTTTCACGCATCGTAGGATAATCACAGGAGCTCGTCCGTTGCAGTTCTTTGGTTCAGAGGTCACTGTGGTCGAACAAGTTAAATACGTCGGGGTTATTCTTGACTCAAAACTGAATTGGTCTGCTCACATTGACTTCAGAATTAAAAGAGCTTGCATGGCTTTCGGCCAATGTAGACGAGCTTTTGGAAAATCATGGAGACTCAAACCCAGATATATTCATTGGATCTACACAACTATTGTTAGACCAATTTTAGCATATGGATGTCTTGTATGGTGGCAGAAAGGAGAAGTCGCGACAGTTCAGTCAAAGCTAAATCATCTCCAAAGGATGGTCCTAATGGCGATGACAGGAGCATTCACGACAACTCCTATTGCTGCTCTAGAGGCGCTACTGTGCATTAAAACACTACATGTGTTCCTAAAACAAGAAGCATTATCTTGTGCATATCGTCTTAAGGTTACAGGGCTTTGGAACAGTAACCCATTAGATTATGCTACCAGCCACACTCGCTTGTGGTCTCAAATGGTTACGTGGGATGAGTATTTACTCGCTCCTAGTGACCTAACTCTCACATGCAGTTTTCCTTTCAAAACATTCAATGTGAGCTATCCTTTTCGTGAGGAATGGTTGTCTGGTTGTCTGGAACGACAACTTGATGAACACATAGTTTGTTATACGGACGGTTCTCTGTTGAATGGTCGTGCTGGTGTCTACTGTCGTGAAATGAGGCTGGAGCAGTCTCATTCACTTGGTAGATACTGTACTGTGTTTCAAGCAGAAATCTACGCGATTCTGTGTGGAGTACAATCGGCACTTCAGCAGAGGATCTGTGGTAAGCGAATTTATTTTTGTTCCGACAGTCAGGCAGCCTTAAAAGCACTCAGTTCGAATGACTCACGATCGAATCTAGTGATCGCATGTCGAACTCAAATTTAAGACCTCAGCATTTCAAATGCTGTTTACTTCTTATGGGTACCCGGCCATTCTGGTATTACTGGAAATGAATGGGCTGATGAGTTGGCTAGAGCTGGTGCAACGAATGATTTCGTTGGTCCTGAACCAGCTTTACCACTTTCAACTAGTTGGATAAAGCACAAGATTCGTTCTTGGGCTGTATCCAAACATGCCAGCTACTGGCGCAGCTTGCAAACTTGCGCTCAGACAAGAGCATTTCTACCAGATTTAAATCTGAAAATGTCAAAGTGTCTACTGCATTTCTCCAAGCATCATTGCAGTATTCTGGTCAGAGCTCTGACTGGACATCGCAAACTCAATCATCACATGGCTACTATTCAACGTGCTGAGTATTATTCGTGTGATTTGTGTGAATGCGATTATGGTACTTCATATCATCTGATATGTAACTGTCCCGCATTGACGCAGCTACGTATCCGGGTTTTTGGTTCTCCATACATGGTTGAGTCTGTGTATGCGGAGCTAAAATTGAAGGATATTCTCTCGTTTCTTACCCAATGTGGTAAGGAGCTATAGTCAGAAGGGTTCATCGTTCTTCCTGGAGTGAATGAATCCCTTCTGTATTCACCTTAAATAGGGTTTAGCAGATTGTTTGGCATCTTTTAGGGGGTGCCGAATTTACTTCTGCTCGTACATACTGCGAATCGTTCTGCATTCTTCCGGGAGAGCAGAATGGTGTCGCTTTTGTAAGATCTTCACATCCTCCCGGGGGTTGGAGGTTTTATTAACAGCGGACTGTTCGGGACCTCGTAGAGGTTCAGAATTTACTTCTGCTTCCACTAAATGTGATCCTCAGCAGATTGTTCGGCATCCCTTAGGGGTGCAGAATTTACTTCTGCTTTTATGTGTTTTTGTGTCGTCAATTTTTCCCATCCTCCTAGTCCAACCCTTACCATTTCCTTTCAATCCTTCCCTCTTATATATCGGGAAAATGATGCTAAAAACAAATTGATGGCAAGGCACAAATCTCCAAATTTCAAGGGGAACGTGCCATTTGAGCCAATTTGTTCTGATTCCTGATTCCTGATTCCTGGGAACACATAGGATTGGTGCATTCCACGGACTTTTGCTGGGCCTACTGATACCTTGTCTACGCATTTCTTCAATTTCTTCATTAATATGCTTCTTTGTAGCTTCTGGAAATCTGTATTGCCGTTTGTTGATAGGCACGTTTGACGTGGTCTCAATTTCGTGCACTGCCGCATCAGTGATAGTAAATTTATCCCCCTATTATACATCGCTATATGATGCCATAATCTTCTCAATATCCCTAAAATTTTCTCTTTTTAGATGATTCATATTTAGTGATTCTAATACTTTTTCCGTTTGGTCTCGACCAGTTTTTTTACTGTATCTTCTATTTTCCGTAAGAATTACGTCTTGATTTGAATCTAAATCAAGGAAACATTTGTTTTCCTCGTCACATTCTCCACCAATAAAATCTTTTTCTTCTTCATGAGTAATATTACACCGGGGAGCATACTATCTGAACGATAGTATGCTCCCCGGTGTAATATTACCGGGGAGCATACTATCACAACCGGGGAGCATACTATCTGAACGATCGTCGTTTTTGTATAACTCATAATTGCTCTGATACGATGCATTAATGTTATCATTTTTATTCACGTGCTTTTTATTCACTTCATATTTATTATGCTTTGATAAACTACCCACTCTAAGACTGATAAACTACCCACTCTAAGACTTCAGCATTAACGATAATTACTTCATTTTTGCCACTCTTTGCATTAGTTTCAGTATGGTTTTCGGTTGTCCTATTTCTACTTGGAGATTTTTTTATTTCAAAATCATTGTTTGCTTTAGTTGCACTGTTTGAAGACATCTTTGGCTTCCCATTATTATCATTTACTTCGCTATTTCTGTCATTACTCATGCGGGCTAATATTTCAATGTTGTGATCATCCTTATCAGCAGGACGCATCCCATAATGCTCAGTTGCATGTACCTTTTCTTTTCCTGATACTGGTATATTTGCTGCATTATTGTGCTCGTTTGATACACTTAGGCATATGTACTCGAAATTCTGAGTGACATAGATTGTGTATATCTTTAAAAACTCTGCTCCTATGATTCCAGGAACACACAAATCTTTTACTATATAAAATCTAACTCTGTAATGAGTCCTTCCAATCACCAACGTGACTTTTACTGACCCAAATGTCTGTGATTGAGTTCCATCAAAACCTGCGATGTATAAATTATCTTTGTAGTTTATTTTCTCTGATCCTATTTTCGCGACAGTATCCCATCTCATTACGTTATAAAATGCTCCAGTATCGAGCAAATACTTAATTTTTTCATTAGGTGTTTTTGCAGCAGCAACTTTTACAAATAACTGATTGTTTTTAGCACACTCTATTTTTAACATTTCGTGAGGCGGCATACTTGCTTGCCATTGCCCCGTATAATTTTTTGTCGTTTCTGTACACGTTGTACCCTGTGGACTAAGCTTGCTTTGATCATACGTTTGGTATTTTTCCTGTATTTTCACATTGTTATCTGCCTCGTATTTTGCGACTCTCTTCTCCTGTTTCTGATGAGCTTCATATGATTCTGTTTTTGGTTCAAAGGTTAGAGGTATTTTCCGTAAGCATATCCAGCCTTGGTCATTGTGTATGCTAGTCACATACTTATTCATAAATGTCATTCCCAAAATACCCCCTTGAGTCAAATTCTCCACTACGTCAAACTTCGTTTGGAAAAGTCTTCCCGCGATGATGAAGTTTAGTTTTACGGTACCTAATGTTTTTCTAACAGTACCTGTTACCCCGGAATATTCTATGATTTCGTTTTCATTAATTGTATATGCTCCCATGTACTCTGCATTTCGTCTACTTATCAAGTTGCCAGATGCTCCAGTGTCTACCAGCAACCGCATCTCGTTATTTGGTTCGTTTGCCGATCTCAACAACATCATAAATTCGTTGTCTTTCGTCTTATGTAATTTGACCCATATCCCTTCTTTACGTTTTTTGTACACATCACTCTTCATTGGTTTTCTGTTATTGTCATTTTCATTCTCCCCGTATCGATCCCAATTTTGCATTTTACATGTTTGCTTGGCTAAATTTGCATTCGGAGTTCTTGATGCTCCATATCTCATTTGATCAGGCATATTTCTGGTCCTGATATTATGATCATATCTTCGAAATATTTTTCTATTATCATAAGTCATGCAATTTACCCATAACTGTGCTTCATTATTTTCGTAGTGTTTTCTATCAAGTGCATTATTCTTCTCTCGAATATTACCATTGTATCTATTAGGTGGTTTTCTATTATCATACCGATTTGTTAAATCGTATTTTTGCTGATACTCATTATTTTCATATTGGTACCCTTCGTGAGTTCTAAACTTTTGATTCCTCATAAGAACTCTATAGCCCAGCTCTGTTGCTTGAAGTATGTGTTCAAGTACTTCGATATGTTTTCGTTCTATATCAATTTCTTCTAAATACTCCAGTAACTCATACAATGTCTTTTTTTTGTGGCCTTGTGCCATTCGTTTCAATTCGTCGTTGTATAAGCCTGCTAAGCAATGTAGTCTTAGACTGACTTCCATTGGCGATTCCCGAGCAAAGAACCCTTCATTGTAATTGTCCAACTGCTCTTCAATTTTCATTATGCGCTTTTTGTAATTTTTGAATGGTTCATTGGGTTCTTGCCGCAAAGTTTCTATTTTTAAAACAACGTCTTCGATTCTTTCGATTTCCCCAAATTCACGTATAAGATTTTCTTTGATTTTAGGCCAATTTTCGGCTTTTATGTGCAGTAATCTAGCTGCTGCTTCTTTTTTCAACTTCAATAATATTACGTAGATCAGATAGTCTCTAGATGTTTCTGGGAATTGTTTTTCGAAATGTTCAATATGATAGATGAACGCATCTAACTGTTTGGTAGTTCCATCG
The DNA here is from genome assembly GCF_030247185.1 of Malaya genurostris. Taxonomy (NCBI): domain Eukaryota; kingdom Metazoa; phylum Arthropoda; class Insecta; order Diptera; family Culicidae; genus Malaya; species Malaya genurostris. Next base: position 145,338,653 of record NC_080572.1, read on the forward strand.
AACTCTGGAATGCACTGCAGTGCTTCCGCTTTAGGAAATTGAAATTCCATGCTTGTTTGAATATGATTCTCGTACTATGATATCTCTGTCAAGCCTCAAAATTATTATTTGGCTTGCCGTATGTTTAGAGAATGCTGAAATGAATCCCCCTGGACGATATTCATTTTTGCTGTAAATAATTACAATCTTGATTCTTGACCGTGGTTATGGTCGACATTCATTCACGTAAACAAACTTGACCTAGTCTCACATTACTGGTCATTGTATCGTACAAAGCTTCAACTGCTACGAGCCCTACGTGGTCAAATTTCGTTCGCATTGGCATTTTTGTTTATTATTGAGCCAGCCCAACTCGGTGCTCTCAAATTTGTCATGCCCGCCGTGTGCGCAAACCAAACTGTCTTTGTTAATTCCGTTATAAGGGTCGACGGCATAGGCTGCAACAGCGCATCGTACCATACTCGTGGTTTAACATTATAGTTTACCGTACGCGACTCAAAGTCAATGTTCCGTCAGGGAGGCTCATGTTGTTATTTGAATTATTGGAATTGTACGGTTTTGATCCTGGCTTTTGGGACTCTTCGTTATCGTGGTTGTTCTCAATAGCTGAATGCACTCTTCGACGCTGTGATATGTTATGTTTTGTACTCCCAGCTTCCGATATACTTCTGTGCCGCCCGGTAGGGCGATCTTGTTTGGTTTCTATAACGATTGATTCGCTTAGGATTTTCGATGCTGCCTCATATTTTGTTCGCACGACGTTATAAAGGTCTTTTAGTTTGTTCCATTCACTTACTGAGACCCGAAATTCGTAACCTTCGATCAGTTGATCGAATTCGGCGAAGGCTTCCTTAAGTGTTTCCTTCTTGGTTAGGATCCCTTGTAATGATCTTGCTCTAGTCTTATTTTTGTATAAATTCTCGTATTCGTGTGTAATGTACTCGCCTATTTCTTCTAGTCTTGACATCTGCGAACGTCTTTGTTAATTTGGCTCAATACCTTCTTCGTTGTAAACATCTAGAATCATTTCCCTTCGGTTGCGGATGATCGTTATTGCTCGCCCCGCGTGAGTCATACCATACTCAAAGTCAATGTCGGTTTATTGTTATTATTGTCATATACCGCTTCTTTTCCCCGTGGTATGTTCTTATTTCTGTTGCCCGACTTCTAGCCGCAAATATGGACGCGATTGTTTTGATGTGTTACCTAGCAACCCATTTTGCTATAGACTTCGCCCATACGGGTTGGTTCACCATCGTTTTAAATATATATACTTCGTGGCACTCCTGGTGCCTAGCTCACTGACTTGCTTCGTTATGTCAGACGGCTACTTTTGCTTATTCGCAAAATGATGCGTCAAATTACCGATTCCTTCGCTCATACGCGTGAGGTTCGGTTGGTCACCTTGACCTTATAATCATTACACCAGTGCTAACTGTTCAGCTGGTCGTGATATTCGTGTTTTTTCAACGAAAGCAAAAAAAAAACTTCTTAGGCCTTCATGCTAGTATGGCCACTTTTGTAAGTATTATCGCGGTTGTTTTTTTTTCTCTGCAACACATGCGCTCGTATTGACCGTGGTCAAAACGTGAACAAATCTACTGTGAGCGTAATCAATACGTCCGCAGTTTTCAAGGAAACTTGAACAAAATTATTGCTTGCCAAATGACTCAACAACGGAATGTATATAACTGTTCTACAAACCCGCTGTAGGCATGAGAAAAAGTTCTGATATCGTTTACCAGTTGATGAATTGTGTGTAATGGGGTTAGAAAAATAATGTTGGTCATTGTGAGCGCGAGTTAAACAAATCAGAAAAATTTTCGCGCTAATGCCATCCTAATAGATTCTCCTTGCATTTTCCTTTCTAATAATTTAGCGCTCACAATAAGTGGCAACATTCGATTATAGGTAATTTCTTTTAAACAGTTAAGTAATCAGAAAAATAATGGAGACTCGCCATACTAATACTTCTTCGCCCAACATCCTCAATTTCGAATTCCTCTCTAGTACTCCTGGCGTATCCTTACTGAGCGTACCGCGTCTTTCTTCTTCACCCCCCCCCCCCCACCCGCGGTCAGTACCGCTGGTCATCACTTGCAAGCACCTCGGCCGAGCGGCGGCGGAAGAAGAATTTCGAAAAGAGGATGGGCCTTTTCACAGTTTGTAATTCACAATAACGTCTTGAAGCCAATTTTTCGCAAAACTGTTACCACTCGTTATCTTTTCTCGATGACACTACAGTGGGTCTGTACTGGTCTATGCTTCTTGTGCTATATGTTTTGTTCACGCAATCAATCTTATTCCTTAGAGTCAGCTTACAACTTCGATATTTAATTCTATTTATCACTATTCAGAAACTGTTAACATGATTTCTGTCACTCATATTCTGCGAATTCTCTTCTATGTATTGATTTTATACCCGAATTGATATAACTAAAGAAAACGTTTATTAACACGAGAACTCGGACGAGACGGCCTAACTTATCTGCGGGTCGAATCCCGAGACTAACGGCTATTTACCACGCACTCGTTAAAACTGAACTAACTAACTTGTCCACGGGCCGACTAACTAACTGACTACGCGAAACGACTACTTAATTTGTCTACGGGCCGACGCCCGAGACTCACGGTTATTTACCGCGCACTTTTTGAAACTTAACTAACTGCTAACTCTTCCCAACTATAGGATTTTATGCTCCTAACATTTACTTTCGGGTGAAGCCCGAAGATTTTAGTACAAGCCGAGCTTGTGATTTTAAGTAGAAAGTTCATCCGACTTTCTCCCGAAGTTCTACCGAAAGCCGAGACCACTGTCACTATGCCAGAGGCAGTGACCAATATCCGTGAAAATAACTTTGTTTTTACAACATTGCTGCGCTGGCTAATGCCCGGAACTGTCTATGGTTTTATAACAATAGCTTTGTTTTTAAAACATTGCTGCGCTGACTAATGCTCGGAACTGTCTATGGTTTTATTGTTATAATATTTCTTAAACATTGTTATAATATTTCTTAAACATCGTTGCGATGACTAATGCTCGAAAATGTGCACGCTTCTATAACAAAGTTTATACCTGAAGGTTGCGGCTGCGCTGATATGAGAGTTTCCTTCACAATTTCCTACTTTTTCTACAATACTAGCAAATTCGAAGGTAAATTTGCTAAGGGCGCTGCACTCGTCCTCCCAGATCTTGGTAACGACCCAGTGCAGTGCTTTCACTAGTGCATTACCACCGTGTTTTAGTAGCTCGCTTGGTAGTTGGTCAACGCCAGCGGCCTTATTATTTTTCAACCGGCTTACCACCTCCTCCACTTCTTGGAGGTCTGAGATCGGCAGTCTATCGTCCTCCGCACGCGTTCCCAAGTTCGTTACCGCGCCGCCACTTTCGTATTCCGCCACATCGCCATTGAGGTGCTCGTCGAAATACTGCCGCCACCTCTCGATCACCTCACAGTCGTTCGTGAGAAGATCCCCGTTGGTGTCCTTGCACATATCGGCCTGTGGCACATGGCCTCTGCTTGAACGGTTCACCTTCTCGTAGAACTTCCTTGTGTCATTAGCACGGAACAGCTGTTCCATCGCTTCGCGATCTCGGTCTTCCTGTTGGCGCTTTTTTCTACGGGATACCGAGTTCTGTCTGTTTCGCGCCTGTCTGTATCGCTCCTCGTTTGCTCTCATCCGGTGTTGCAGCTTGCTCGCCCAAGCTGCATTCTTTTCGGCCACTAACTGTTCACATTCGTCGTCGAACCAGTCGTTCCTTACGTTCGGAGCCGCCGTACCTAGTGTTGCTGATGCAGTGCTACCTATGGCAGAACGGATGTCTCTCCAGCCATCTTCAAGAGTAGCTGCACCAAGCTGCTCTTCCGTTGGTAGTGCCACTGCCAACTGCTACGCGTAATCTTGGGCTTCTCCAGCATCCCGGAGCCGCGCGATGTTAAACCGCGACGTTCGGTTTCGACGTTGGGTAGCCACCGTCGAAAGTTTTGAGCGCATGCATCCAGCAACCAAGTAGTGGTCCGAATCTATATTCGCACTGCGGTAGGTGCGAACATTGTTGATGGCCGAGAAAAATTTTCCGTCGATCAAAACGTGGTCGATTTGGTTTTCGGTCTGTTGGTCAGGTGATCTCCAGGTAGCTTTGTGGATATCCTTGCGGGGAAAGAAGGTGCTTCTGACTACCATTCCTCACGAGGCCGCAAAGTTGACACACCGTTGGCCGTTGTTATTCGATGCGGCATGCAGGCTGTTCGGCCCGATTACCGGTCTGTACATTGCCTCCCTTCCTACCTGGGCATTCATGTCACCGATGACAATTTTTACGTCTCTGCGTGGGCAGCCGTCATAGGCTTGTTCCAGATGCACGTAGAACGCTTCTTTCTCGTCATCGGGTCTCCCTTCATGTGTGCAGTGCATGTTGATGATGCTGTAATTGAAAAAACGGCCTTTAATTCTCAACTTACACATCCTAGCGTTGATCGGCTGCCACACACTCACTCGCTGACGCATCTTGCCCAGCACTATAAAGGCAGTTCCCAGCTCGTTCGTTATGTCACAGCTTTGGTAGAAGGTAGTCGCTCGATGTCCGCTTTTCCACACCTTCTGTCCCATCCAACAAAGCTCGTGCAGCGCTAAGACGTCGAAGCTGCGAGGATTCATTTCGTCGTATATTATCCTGTCGCAGCCTGCGAAACCTAGCGACTTGCAGTTCCATGTTCCAAGTTTCCAATCGTAGTCCTTATTTCGTCGCGTGGGTCTATGCCGATTGTTCCGGGTCGTATTCTCTCCTGTATTGTTTGTAATCAATGTTTTATGGGCGGCTTATTAGGCCTACGCCAACCCCCTGTCTCGCCGGAGGATCATCGTGCTTGCTCTGTTTTACGTCCCAACTAGCACTAGGACGATCCCGTTGGTGGGGTTGCCACCTTGGATTTAGCTGGACGGGATGCAGCATTTCATACTCAGCCGCTGGATACCAGAACATACGCTGTTTGAAGCCGTACATGGAGTAGATGGTACATGGAGTACAGACGCTCCGACATCCTCTAAAGAGGACCCCCTTTCCTGTCAGCATACGACCAAGGTCTCACCGGGGTTGGTTACCAGATGTTTCCTATGGTTGCTCGTATCCCAGCCGGCACCGCGGGAGGTAGGGACAGGAGTTACTGGACAAGAGGCTAAGAACCACACTGGGGCCTGAATTGCGCATTGTCCAGTCGTTTACCGCATTGTCCAGTCGTTTAAAAACCTCCATATCATTTATATCAACAGATTATAACAATCCTACAGATATATGTATGTACTTAATACTATCAATTAAAACTAACCCTAGCTAACTAACTCTATAGCAATCAGATGACACTAAACCCATCGGGCAAACGATGGTTATTTTGCATTAAAACTAGAGAAGAAAAGAAATATGCTTTAAAAGGGGAAGTAGAAGAAAGGAGTGGTGAATGAGAGTTGGCGAACGAAACGAGGTTAGGTTCGGCATGTAGATCTTCTTAGTGGTCGAAAAAGATGGTGGAAGACGGATAAAACAAGAGGGCGAGCAAACGTGGTTAGAACCGACATATAGATCTAATTAGTATTCGAAAAGATAGGAGAAGAACGATGAAGAGCGGAGAAGAGGAGATACAATAGGATTAGTTACAACGAGCGAATTTATTGGTTTTCAATGGAGATGGTAGAGAGACGAAGGGGTGATCGAGCGGAAAGAATTAACATTAGTATTATAACTGCAAAAATAAAGAATCATGGAATAATCGTTGTATCGCATTACGAGAGAGATGAAAATAAAATTCCTGTGAGCAGCTATTGAATAAATGGCACATACTGGAAAAGGGTTGATTATATCCGTAATTGGTTCTAGCATGGGAATTCGTATAAATGGATGAGAACGAAGACCTCGACGATGAATGTCAAAATTGATCAATTATAGGAGATCAGGACCGTCAACACGTGATTGAATTAGATCAGTAATAAAGACAGCCTTGCAAACGTTTCTACGTACAGACAGCAGATCTAGCTCAATAAGCCGACAGCGATCTTTGTAACTAGGAAGGTTGAATGGGTCCCTCCATGGTAGATTGCGGTAGAAATCTAACGAATTTGCGTTGAACACTTTCGACACGATCAATGTCGATTTGATAATAAGGTAACAAAACGATAGCTGCGTATTCTAATGTTGATCGAACTAGCGCACAATAAAGAGTCTTCAGGCAGTGTATATCAGTATAGTTCTTAGTGATCCGAAATATGAAGCCTAAGAGTTTAGAAGCTTCCGAAATTACGTAATCGACATGATTCTTGAAATCCAATTTGTGATCGAGAATAATACCTAACCGAGGATTCACGTTTGAGGACATTTTGCAAGAGATGATATTCGTATGTAATTATTGAGCGTTTTCGGGAAAAACATATAATGGAGCATTTGGAAGCAAAAGTAAAAACATATAATGGAACATTTGGAAGCATTAAGTACCATTTGTGGCACCATTTGGCGAATGTGTCAAACTGAGCTTGCAGAAAACGTGCATCTTCTAGTTCCTATATAGGATGATATAGTTTGAAGTCATCAGCAAATGATAATTTGAAACATTTCACGGAAAAGTTGCTATCATTGAGGTAGAGTAAAAATACAAACGGTCCTTGAGGTACTCCAGAACTAACAGCAAAAGGAACTGTTGTGAAGTTTCCTATTTTCACCAACATCCTACGACCAGTAAGATATGAACGCATCCAATCCAGTAAAGCGCCACTAAAGCCCAGTCCGTCGAGTTTAGCAATTGTTATTTAATGATGCCGCTGAAAAATCTGTGTAGATAGTATCAACCTGTAGACGCGATTGTAGAGATCGGATGATAAAAGATGTGAAAGCTACAAGGTTTGTAGATGTTGTTTTAGGCATGAAACCGTGTTGAGTTTCAGATATGTAGTCCTTGCAATTGCGAGTTATGAAATCGAGAATAATTATTTCAAACTATGGACACAACACATAGTGAAGCTATTCCACGGTAGTTAGTAATATCAGATTTGTTACCTTTCTTAAAAACCGGAAAAATATATGATTTCTCCCAGGGGTCTGAGAAAGTCACCGCATTAAGGGAATCGTTGAACAATATAGTCAGTGGTGTTAGGAGTGAATTCAAGCATTTTTAGGAATGGCATCGGGTTCTGCGTTAGTGGAGCTTTTTTGTTTCGAGCACGCCGTAATTATCATGGTCGAGGTAATAGGAGGATGAACTCCAACAGGAAAACGGAGAGGGACGTTCACGATTGCCTGTGATACTTCGTCGCTACCAAGAACTTCATTGGAGAAAACACTCTTGAAGTGCCTTCGAAATAGATAGCAGGTTTCAAGTATGGTGGATGACTGAACTTCACCCAGCGACATATAATTAATTATTGATAAATATAACTATATTTAAAAAAAACGTGCAACTTCTGTGCTCAATGCCTTTGGTTAATTTACTACCAATTTACTACTAATGGGTTACTAGTCTTTATGGAAACATATAGAATGTATCAACCTGTATCAAATCCTACATAAGTAGAATAGGAAAACAAATATTGTAACAGTTTGAAATAATCTTTTCCTGTGGCTTTTGGTATGAGTTCAGCTCGTTCCGTTGGAATATATCATTGATGTGCGATACATTAGAACCATTTTGTTACAAGTTTTGATGAACGTATGCGTGTTTGATAAATGACAAACGTAGCATGATATTTACGATCTTGTATTTAATTTTCAAGACAAGCATTATTTTTATTTGTAGGAAGGACAGTATGTGTTCCGTGATGCGTACAATTTACATGATTATAGAATGGAAATCTGTCATTCAAGAAGAACGTTAGGCAGAGATGGGCGCTTGAAATATTCATTGTTGCTCGCAAGGAAAACACAATCAACTGCATTTACTTTATATATGAAAACAGAAGAAGAGCGGGAAAAATGGAAACGAGCGTTCGTTTTTGCTATGTAAGTAATTAGATGAAAATTTTAAATCAACGTAATAATAGTAATTTATAATTTAAGGAAGGTATGGTGTTTTAGTATTTAGCATATGAAGTTGTAATGTTTACTTTTCCATAAATACGTTTATTTCATGAGGAAATTCACATCAGTTTTTCTTCACGGAAGCATCCGCAATAATTTATTCCCATATTATAGTCCCTTGCCATATTATTCGATTCATACTGAAAATTCCAAATATCTCTGAAATATTCCTGTTACTTCCAACGATGAAAAAAATATTTTAAAATCTTGGTGCATCATGTCACCGTTTCACACGTTTGTCAACGTATTCAGAAAAGAAAAACCTGTTTGAATTCAATTAGTGTTGGGTGTTGCCTACACTTTTCGTAAAGTGGCTATGTTTTGTGTACACCTCAGCACCGCGTTCAACGAAAATCACACACCGGTAACAGACATTCGTACCTGCACCGTGGTTATGGTTTCTTCAACACGGTCGACAACTCATGCTTATGTGTGCTCGGCGGCAGCCCCGAGCTTCGATGTCGGCTTTTGTTTCCTTATAGTTTGTACGAAAACGAACACCGCATTCTATGTGCTTCGTAGATGCGGTGCTGAGTTTTTTTTTCTTCGTCCCAACGCATTAATTATTAAGTACTACTTAAGAGAATCAGGCGACGACATAACTTTAAATATCCAATTTAGTATAATTATAACATTATAAATCTGAGAAATCGAAAACAAAAGGCTCATAAAAATATAAGAGATAGCAGTAGCGTCAACTCGGAAACATACGTACAAACTAAATCTGGCTATTGAAATTGCCTCTGATGAGTACAAAAGCGAAGACTAAAATCAAATCCTGCCCGAAGAATTTCTTCAATTACGTTAAAACTAAATAAAAATTTAATAATTTTCCCTCTAAAATGTTCTTCAAGGGTAAGGCTGTTGTCAACTCGGGAAAAATTGGAACGCTATTTGCAAATTACTTCCAGAATATCTATCCTACGTCTCCGAAGAGGATCGAGATCGTGAATATTTTCATTTCCTCTCAGAACAAGTTTGTGACATTAATATTCAAATTCCGTATAGAACAACAGGACCTTTTATTGAATCCAAGTTTAGCATCGCTAAGAAATGGGAGTGAGATCCATTTGGGAAAAGGTGACCACTATTTCTGGTGCCAACGGAATCGGAAACCGGGAAAGCTGAAATCGCTGTCTACTGATAATGACTATCGAGCGGAGTAGTTTTGAGGCCGGTTTAGAATTTTTTTGGTATATTTTGTTTTGCCCGTTTAAGAGATGGAATAAAATTGATAACACACTTTATCATATAATTCCGAAACCGGAAATCGGATCCAGATGAAATTCAGAGGTTTTGTATAGAACCCATAAGATAAGAAGATTTAGAAGTTCTGTATAGAACTCATTTAAATCTAAATGCTACATACACACTCGACGAACCGAGTCGAATGGTATATAACGCTCGGCACTCTGTTCCTTGGTTCATAAGTCGGTTTTCACAGTGATTGTATAACCTTCCTATATGAGAAAGGGAAAAATATCAAAACGTTATTCATTAATTAAATAATCCTCAAAGCTCGTTGATACCAACTATTTTAGAAAACTAGAATTTTGAATTATTTGTAGTTATTTCATACTACTGAAAATTTAATCATAAATTGCGCATCATATTTTCGATAGCATTGAGAAAAATTTATGTTGTTGGGTTAAGTACAACACGAGATATTCGTTATTAAGTTTTACCCATACTTGTTCAGTGTAAATTTTGAAAATGCGCCCCATAGTAAAGTGAGTCGTATAACGACATAAAAACTATTGCAGTGTTTCATTTTCTTTTGTAATTGGGATGCATTTTGTCCGTCGGTGATAAAGTATGCGTTTTGTTGGTTGAAATCACCGTTCCATATTCGACATACTGCTTTCTAACAGTTCGAGAGAGGTTTTGTAAGCATTTCCAGGTAGAAGAACCAAAAATATGTTTTTGCCTTTTTCATACAGAAAGGTTATGCGATAACTGTGAAAACCGATTTTTGAACCGAGTCCCAGTGCCATATACAATTCGACTCAGTTCGTCGAGTACGCAAAATATTTGTATGTGTATACACAGAACGGATGCTTCTGAGGAACGATCCGAAGCATCACATTATGAACCGACTGTTAACAGTGTGTTCATGAACAGTCGAATCGAATCGATTATTTTGTCCCTCTTCTGCTTCCAATGCTTCCGGTTCGTATACGTGTTGGTAAACCAAAGGTTTTGAAATAAATCGCTTTTCCGAACACTGGCATCCTATGCTAGAAGCAAATATTTTGTAAACGGTAACTAAGCTTGCCGAGTCATATTTAGGCTGTGGACGAAATATTACTACAGATAATTTTTTTACTAGCATTTCACTTTCAAAAAAGTTACTTACAAAGAAAACTACTTTAGTTGGCCGTATAAGTCTGAAGAACTAAACATGAATATAGAGAAGAGGTCGAGAACGCACTCATTTATGCTACATGACATGACAGAAATTCATGCTACTGACACACGAAAGAACTGTCAGGTACAACAATCATGCAACAGAAACAGATGTACAAACCATTGTGTTAAATGTAACAGACACGTTCGCAGAAAATCTGTTTTAAAACAAGAGTTTTTATATATAAAAAATATTTTCCATGATTGTTTTGATAGCAAACATTTAATTTAAATTGATTTGGAACCTTTTCTTTGAAGAAAAACTTCAATTCTCTTGTGTAAGTCAAATCGGCTCACTGCAGTAGAAATAAGTATATAACCAAAATCCGCATATCTAGTGTTAATAACCAGTACAGGTATCCGGGCGATAATTCCTGAGCCGGATATCAGATTCAGATGATATTTGGAAATTTTTTTAAAGGACCGTAAAACCTGTATTTTAACTTAAGTTTGCTAAAATCGGTCAAGAAAGTGGGGAAGTGATTTAAAAATGATTTTTTTCCGCAAATCGCCCTGTAACTCCGGAACCGGAAACCGGATCGACATAAAATTCAGGAGCTTTATATGAAACAATTGTACCTTTCGTTCGAAGTTTGAGAAAATCGGTTCAGTCGTCTCTGAGAAAAGTTAGAGCACTTTTGTTTGTGCACATATCACCCTGTAAATCCGGAACCGGAAGTCAGATTGGAGGAAAATTCAGGAACTTTGTATGGGGCTATAAGATCTTTCTTTTGCATCTAAGCTTTAGAAAATCGGTTCAGCTATCTCCGAGAAAAGTGAGTGCAAAAAATATTACATAAAATCATACGCACATACATACAGACATTTTGCGTACTCGACGAACTGAGTCGAATTGTATATGACACTAGTGTAGCATGATAATATTGATCCGACTAACCCAAATGAAACACTTTCCCACATTCCAGCATTCACACGATCTCTAACCAATCCTTCTCTGATCACAGATCATAAACCAAAACCGAACATGCACTAAAATCCCAAACACCAATCCTTACATTCTTTATCCTTCAAGTACCATGCATCCAAATTAGTAACAGGTCGTAAAAACACTTGACGATCGTTACATTTCCCAAGAGCCAACCGTTTGGTTCACATTAAGTTCCCATGCTAGCCGTCCGTGTTGCAACATATGCTGCACACGGCGAGCTAAGCAAGCTTCTCACACTATCCGCCGATGCGACATTTCTTTCCCTTGCGTAATGCGCTATAGGTTCAATCGCCTCTAGCTGCATTGATGCACCAATCGATATTCTCTCTCTTTTCCCTCTCTCCCACTAACAATTTATTTAACGAAAGTAACTGGCTTCTCCCACCTTATGTACATCATAGAGCAGGTTAGCTTAAGTTTAAAGCTTTTGAATAAAATCATTCTGATCTGAACAACCAACACTGATGGTGCGTTTTTAATGTTGCTGATGACATAGAACACTTGTGGGATAATATAGTAGTAGTAGTTTAATTTACTGCTCTAAACTCGTACGTCGAATCAACGATAGGCCACTAACATTTATATCGTTTAAACTGAGCGTTCCTAACGATCTTGAAAACTTAATCACTTCATCAGATTTCTGGCCATCCGGTGTGACTATTGCTCCTTTTTTAGAGCAAGCTACCCAACGCAGACCGAACCCGTCTCAACTTTTACCACGACTACAACAGACTTCCGTCAACGCTCAAGTACAATCGCCTCGATCATTACGAATAATGTCTCAACTGAATCGTCGTCCCTACCCTCGCTCCCCTGTACAACCGTTACCGCTTCTAAAGGAACAAAATCAGACTCTTGTTTAGATATTTATTACCAGAATATCGGTGGAATAAATAGCTGTCTCGAACAATATCATCTCGCTTGCGCTGATAGTACCTATGATATATACGTATTTATCGAAACCTGGCTGAATTTTAACACCTTATCGAAACAAATTTTTGGTAAAGATTACTTGGTTTACAGACAAGATCGCAATGAACAGAATAGTTATAAAATAATGGGCGGCGGGGTACTGATAGCTTGTCGCTCTAAATTTCATTCACGTCTGATTCCCGTTCAAAACTGTGTCAATGTTGAACAACTATGGATTGCTCTCTCGCTCAAGGATTATACACTTTTTATCTGCGTTATTTATATACCGCCTAATCGCACCAACGATTTGGGATTAGCTGAGCAACATTTGAGTTCTCTCTCCGTAATTACGAATCAAATGGAACTGAACGATAGAATAATGATACTAGGTGACTTCAATTTACCCGGCGTGAAATGGATTCGCTCTTCTTTTAATGATTTGTTTCCAAGCGCCGATAGCTTAAACAATACATTCTGCCATAGGCTACTGGATGACTATAATATTGCTGGACTAGTTCAATTAAACGAGCATTACAACAGCAACAATCGCCTTCTGGATCTTTGCTTCGTCAGCCAAGAGCTTTCGCGTTCCTGCTTTGTAGATGCGGCACCTGCACCACTCGTAGAAATCTGTCGTCATCATCCGCCTCTTCTAATATCTATTGAGAATTCCTCACCGCCAACTTTCAATGAGATATCTGAATCAACTTACTACGACTACAAAATGGGAAACTACGACGCCATGAATACGTTTCTATCTTCACTAGACTGGAGTTTGCTGCTATCTAATGACGACTGCAACACGGTTGCTTCACTTTGGACTAATATTGTTTTATATTCAATCGATCAGTTTGTTCCGAAGAAGACGCGTCGACAGTCAACTTATCCTCCTTGGTCGAATCCGCTCTTAAAGCGATATAAAAGTGCTAAAAGATGTGCATTAAAAAAGTTCACAAGGAACCCTTCTCTACAACTAAGATCACATTACATATTTGTCAATAACCGGTACAAGGGATTAAATAAGGCGCTCTATTACAACTACCAACGCAGGATTCAGAATAGCCTCAAATCAAATCCCAAACGCTTTTGGAGTCATGGTAATGATCAAAGAAAAGAATCTGGATTACCTACTCACATGTCCTTGGGGGAACATGAAGCATCAACGCCCGTCGATATTTGTCACTTATTTTCCAAACATTTGAGCAGTGTTTTCTCCGCTGAAACTTTGACGAATCAACAATTCCACATAGCAGCCAACAATGTTCCTCGCCGTTCTACGATTGTGTCTCATCCTACAATTACGACAGACATCGTCGAAAACGCTTGTCTTAAACTTAAACCATCAACTAACGCTGGACCTGATGGTATACCGTCTTTCGTTCTGAAGAAATGTTCAAGAAGTCTTCTGATGCCATTGACTCTAATGTTCAATCTCTCTCTTAAACGCGGATTTTTTCCTGCTTCATGGAAGAACTCTTACATTTTTCCTGTATATAAGAAAGGTGACAAAACTATTATTTCAAATTATCGAGGAATTGCTGCCCTATGTGCTGTATCGAAACTATTTGAAATAATAATACTGAACTTCATCACTCATCACTGCTCCAGCTATATATCTGATACACAACATGGTTTCATGCCTGAACGGTCTACGTCCACGAATCTTGTGTCGTACACATCATACATCATTCGATCTATGCAAGCGCATCATCAAGTCGATGTCATTTACACTGATTTCTCGGCTGCTTTTGACAAAATTAATCACCAGATTGCAGTTGCCAAACTCGAAAGGCTTGGGTTCAGCGGTTGCTTCCTCAAATGACTTGAATCATATCTGACAGGTCGAAATATGACTGTGAAAATAGGTGACAACGTCACTTCACCATTCATTGCGAGCTCCGGAGTTCCACAAGGAAGCCATCTGGGACCGTTCATATTCTTATTATACCTCAACGACTTGAATTTTTCGCTGGAATGCATGAAGCTATCATTTGCCGATGATTTCAAATTGTTCCATCTCATCAAGGATTCTGAAGATCCCGCTTTCTTACAAACTCAGTTAGATGTATTCTATAACTGGTGCAATGTTAACAGGATGGTACTAAACGCCTCAAAATGTTCCGTCATCTCATTCTCTCGCAAACGAAACACGATCACGTATGACTACTCTATTTCGACAGCGGTCTTGGAACGAGTTTCATCAATCAAGGATTTAGGAGTGTTATTAGATTCTAAGCTCAATTTCAAAGATCATATTGAGTATACTATATCTAAAGCTTCTAAGATGCTAGGACTCATGTTCCGCATTTCAAAAAACTTCAACAACGTATATTGCCTGAAATCGCTTTATTGTGCTTTAGTCCGCTCTACCCTTGAGTACGCTGTCGTTGTTTGGGCACCATATTATCAAACCGATAAGCTGCGAATAGAAGCTGTTCAGCGGAAATTCGTCCGTTTTGCTTTGCGTCGTCTGCCATGGAGAGATGCAGCCAACCTTCCAAGCTACGAAAATCGTTGTAGACTCATCAACCTTGATTTGTTATCAGTTCGTCGGGATACTTCCAAAGCCATTTTTATTGCGGATTTGATCCAATCCCGAATTGATTGTGTGGATCTTCTTCCACAGCTAAGCTTCAATATCCATCGTCGTAACTTGCGGGTAAACTCTTTCTTCAGAATCCCTCGTGCTAGAACAAACTATGGATTTAATGAACCATTTGCTAGTATGTGTCGATCATTCAACGTTTGTTCAAATGTATTCGACTTTCATTTGTCCCGCAGCACTGTAAAAAACTTATTTTCAAGATTTTTTGCCAGCCAGCTTTCCTTATGAATTGAGGGTTAAACTATAGATATTTACAGAAGATAGCATGATAGATTAGTTTACGATAACGTGCAATATGTATCATTTGGATAAATGTAATCTGTTGGTACAAAAAAAAAATAAATAAATAAATAAAAAAAAAAAAAAAAATAGAACACTAGGCTCTCCGGGACTCGGTTCAAAAATCGGTTTTCACAGTTATCGCATAACCTTTCTGTATGAAAAAGACAAAAACATATTTTTGGTCCTTCTATTTGAAACCTTTCAAAACCTTTTTCGAACTGTTAGAAAGAAATATGTCGAATATGGAACGGTGATTTTAACCAACAAAACGCTTATTTTATCACAGCCGGACGAGATGCATCCCAATTACAAGAGAAAATGAAACTCTTGACAAAATTTACACTGAACAAGAATGGGTAAAACTTAATAACGAATATCTCGTGTTGTCCTTAACCCAACAACATAATTTTTTCTCCATGCTATCGAAAATATGATCCGCATTTTATGATTAAATTCTCAGTAGTATAAAATAATCACAAATAATTCAAAATCCTGATTTTCTAAAATATTTGGTATCAGTGAGCTTTGAGGATTATTTAATTAATAAATAACTTTCTCATATAGAAAGGTTATGCAATCACTGTGAAAACCGACTTATGAACCAAGGACCGAAGTGCCGAGCGTCATATACCATTCGACTCAGTTCGTCGAGTACGCAAAATGTGGGTAGCTTCTAGATTTAATGGGGTCTATACCAAACCTCTAAACCTTCTTATCTTATGGGTTCTATACAAAACCTTTGAATTTCATCTGGATCCGACTTCCGGTTTCGGAATTATATGGTAAAGTGTGTTACGAATTTTATACCATCGCTTAAACGCGCAAAACAAAATATATCAAAAAATTCTAAACTGGCTTCAAAACTACTCCGCTCGATAGTCATTATCAGTAGACGACGATTTCAGCTTTCCCGGTTTCCGATTCCGTAGGCACCAGAAATAGTGGTCATCTTTTTCCTAATGGATCTCACACCCATTTCTTAGCGATGCTATGACCGATTTGGAACTTGGATTTGGAGAAAATTATTTTGAAGTATACCACAGTATTATATATCATATTATGATTGATATGGGAAAGGTATCATTACACCACTAGGTGGTTTAAAACAGGTTTTTATCGATGAAATTACTCCACTATGACGGTATTGCTGAATACACCACGAAGCATGGAATTTTGATTTGACCGACAAAATAAACTCACCTAACAAGCCTAAAATTATTGATATCGAATAATCTTTATCCGAGAAAATTGAGCGGTAATCAGTTTTTACGTTTACGTTACTCATACCATTATATCACCGGAACCGCAAGTGACAGCCATTTGACCTTCAAACCTGTTTAATGAACATAGAGTAGCATTAAAACGAGCCTAACTTGGTTGAAATACTGATTCCGAATCAGACAGTGATACTGATAACGATGAAGACTTTTCAAAATTTTAAGTAAAGGAAAAATTTATCTTATCAAAAATCTTCGTTTCAAAATTCATTATAATAGCTATAATCAATATGTGATATGAAAAGATAATACTGACTATCTGTATTTACTGTGAATCAACAAATTTGCTTATTTCCACCCCTGGTGAAGAATTCGACTTGCTCGGGCAGTCTCTATAAGAAATTCACTACAAAATTGTGCTAGCATTGTTTGTAGAGTATACGGGACATTCCACGCAAAATCAGCCGCCCAATATTTTTTTACATCTAACTATTTTTTTTCGGTAAAGTACTCGAAAATATTCGACACGTATTTTTTTATTTAATATGGTACGTGAAATTTCCGAGGCATGATTTTTTTTAAATTACGCGTTTTCGAAAAAGGTCATTTTTTCAACAGCCTAATAATACAAATACAATACAATACAGTAATAAAGATACAGAAATTCGTCCAAGACATGAAATGTGCGTATTTTCCTTAGCTTTCAAATAATCGTTTTATGTTTTATGACCGATTTTGCTGTTCAATTTATAATACTGAAGAATATCGTCGCTTGGTCGTTGTTTAAATGAAAGCCAGTTTTGGCGTTTTGAATAACGAAGGCGTAATTTTTCGTAAAATCGCAAATTATTAAACTTTTGTCACTCTTCCAATTTGTTTTAACATTTTGAAAATATGAAGTTTATTTTCGAGCAATGAAAGAATGCATGTGCAGCTCAGCCATAGCCGAAGCAGAAACAAGTCAACGCCGGAGAGATGGGATCGGTCGGATCGGCATAATGCGGATAGCCTTTTAAGCCGGTATCCGAACGAATTGCGCTGCGGTACGTTCCGCGCGTGCGGGTCGTAATTGAAAAATTCACTACTCCGAAAGTGTTGATATTTCCACTCTGAAACTTTGCCAAGATTGAGTTATATCCTTTTCTTTTTGCAACAAAAATAGAAAAAAAATTAGGCCCAAGTTTGAATTTTTTCTATTTGTTTATTTATTTTTAACGTTTTTCATTATATTAACTTTAAAGGTTGATTTATGGAATCGCTTATTTGAAAGCTGAGAAAAAGACGCACATTTCATGTCTTGGACGAATTTTTGTATCTTTATTAGATTTTACAGTTGAGGATGTTGAAAAAGGCTCTTTTTCGGAAAAGCGAAATTTCAAAAAATCATATCTCGAAAATTTCACGTACCATATTGAAATAAAAAAATACGTGTCGAATATTTTCGAGTTCTTTACAAAAAAAAATAGTTAAATGAAAAAAATGTGGGTGGTTGATTTTGCGTGGAATGCCCCATATGTACTATGTTTATAATAAAAGTTAACTGTGCCCAACCTTTGACTGTTTTTGGGGCAACCATTTTTTTCATTGTCCTGAATGTCCCAAATTCCTTCTTTGTCTACTACATGCGAGCAATTCCAAAAATGTTTAGCAGATCAACAGACTCGACCTTCTTCGATTTGGATGAAACTTTGCACATGGCATCGGTATGGCAAACCAGTTTTGAACCGATGGAGAGGCCAATCCGACTCAAGACTGATTTTAAAAAAAAGCGTATGTATTTTTGCATTTCACATAAATTGCCTTTTTCAAATCGTTGTAACTCGGAAACCGTACCGTGTACAAAAATGGCGTTCAGGAAGAAGTTGCAGGGAATCGATTGGGCACTCTAAAAAAAATATAAAAATATTTTAAAGCTCTTATTGAAACCTACAGATTCAGGCTATCCCATCCGTGCCTTTTTAAAAATGAAGAAGTTACAGCTAAAACAATTTACAGATATATTCGAAATTTCAAGTTCTCGTTAGAGATGGTCGGGTATAGAAATTCTTATATCCGTACCCGACCCGTACCCGAGTGATCAGCAAAAAAATTTACCCGTACCCGACCCGTACCCGATCAAAAATAAAAAAAATTACCCGTACCCGATTAAAAATAAAAAAAAATTTACTCGTACCCGACCCGTACCCGATTAAAAATAACCTGTACCCGTACCCGACCCGAATGAGTAGTAAAATTTTTACAAAAATTCAGGATGGAAAAAATAAAGTGTTTTAGATAGCGAGCCGTGTCAGGCTCTAGTTGGTAAGTAAAATACATTAAAATGCTTGTTTACATTTAAACATATAAATACACTACTTTATACTCATTAACAAATGTCAACAAAAGGGAGTAATATCTACTCAAATTTTTCGAGAATCATATTTACCCAAAATGTCGCAATACCCGTTGTATTCAATTTTGGGTAGGTGTGGTTTTTACGAAACAGTGCGACTTTTGATCCAATTCTTTAGAACCACAAGTAAGTGTGCTCATTATCTTGACACACAAATAAAAATTCACATTCGAATCACTTGAAAAATCACGTTAAATGGTTCCAAATGACAAATTGAATATTATATGTGACGAAAATGAATGTTATACGAACATCCCCTAAAATGAATAGAGTATCATCAGTTCGTTTACGTGATTTGACCAAACATCAAATAAGGTACGTGTATTCCCGGTGTGAAAAATTCAATTTTGAAAATGGTGAACAGTCCTTCAAGTGTAAGTAGTTTGAACATTTGTGAGAAATTTTTTTTGTCGTGAATACGACTTACTTTACTATGGGGCGCCTTTTCAAAATTAGCCATATGGAAGAATGGGCAGAACTTAATCGCGAATATCTCGACTTGTATTAATGGTAGCAACATAATTCTTTCACCATTTCATCAAAAATATGATCAGGAATTCAGGATAATATTTTGAACAGTGTGCGATAACCACAAACAACTCAAAAATTAAGTTTTCTTAAAATTTGAAAACAACGCGGAAAACTTTTTACTTTCGCTTGGGTTTTTCGCGCAAGGACGACGATTTTGAGATAGTCAGGCACATATCTTCAACTGAATGCGTATAAAAGGGGAACCGTGGTCGAAAATCGATCATTTCTTTTCGTGCGTTCGATGGAAGCAGACGTCGTGGGAGTGGAATCATCAACCAGCAGCGACAGAGAATGCACCTTCTGCGTGGTTAATAAAAACCTCAAACGCTCAGGTCGCATCTCTCATTCGCTTGCTGGCCATCGAAGCGCGAGGACCAGCCAGCAGCAGCAGCGGGAGTTAACCAGCAGCGAGAGAGAAGGCACCTTCTGCGTGGTTAATAAAAACCTCAAACGCTCAGGTCGCATCTCTCATTCGCTTGCTGGCCATCGAGGCGCGAGGACCAGCCAGCAGCAGCGGGAGTTAACCAGCAGCGAGAGAGAATGCACCTTCTGCGTGGTTAATAAAAACCTCAAACGCTCAGGTCGCATCTCTCATTCGCTTGCTGGCCATCAAGGCGAGAGGACCAGCCAGCAGCAGCAGCGGGAGTTAACCAGCAGCGAGAGAGAATGCACCTTCTGCGTGGTTAATAAAAACCTCAAACGCTCAGGTCGCATCTCTCATTCGCTTGCTGGCCATCGAAGCGCGAGGACCAGCCAGCAGCAGCAGCAGCGGGAGTTAACCAGCAGCGAGAGAGAATGCACCTTCTGCGTGGTTAATAAAAACCTCAAACGCTCAGGTCGCATCTCTCATTCGCTTGCTTGCCATCAAGGCGAGAGGACCAGCTAGCAGCAGCAGCGGGAGTTAACCAGCAGCGAGAGAGAATGCACCTTCTGCGTGGTTAATAAAAACCTCAAACGCTCAGGTCGCATCTCTCATTCGCTTGCTGGCCATCAAGGCGAGAACCAGCAGCGACTGAAACTGGATTCTGAGTCTGTTATTGGATCTAAATTTAGGTCTTGAACTCAGGGTCCAGTTCTCTATTCCAGACTTCTATTCGGTTCTTCTTAAAACCATAATAATACTCCTAAAGAATTATGCGGAATTTACTTTACTGTACCTCTATACAACCCATTTTTGTCGTGAATACGACTTACTTTACTATGGGGTGCCTTTTCAAAATTTACCCTCTGAGAGAGTGATAAGAATCAGAACGCGTTCTAAGGAAGAGAACAAAATATCTGCTGCTGTACAACAAATCGTCCGGGAAATATGTTCCGAAAAGTGGTGAATATCGCAGTGAGTTCCTCAATTTGGTCCTTGTGAATGCTAGAAACGAGTCCCTTCAGCTTATTGATAGTTTCTTTCAATAAAATATGCAAATCCGAAATGAAATAATCGACATTAAAATTCTGTATGCGGCTATTTTTATAGCCGTTAGGACCGCCCATTAGTGAAAAAGCTACAAACGAAATCAGGTAGAAACAAGCCTCTCAACAAAACTTGAATCAGTTTGGATTGTATCGCCACTGCGAGCAGATGTGTTTAGTGTTGTCTGCACGCTTTCGACAAGAGCGATTACGTCACAGCTGCCAGTCATTAGCATTGGAAAAAAAACAACGATGGAGAGCATTGCACAATATCAGCCGTTCTAATGGCTCTAAAAGTTTTCTAAAGAACTATTAGGATTTGTTTTTTTGCAAATCGTAGGGAAATATCCTCAGTTTACTACATATCAAGAACAGTTTGCTTAGATTTGTGCACTTTTCGCTGTGTGAAATTCACAGTAATCGAGATCAAGTGAAGCTTTCTTTGTTTTTGCGAAAAATGTGAAAAAGGGGAATGCGTGCATAATTCATACAATTGATATTCGGAAGTGTTCAGGAACATGTCAGTTGTTTTCGTATTCACGACATCCAGTTATGTCTCTGACATTACCCACCCGCCTTTTTGTTATAATTTTTTACTACAAAGCAAAATGAATTATGATTTTGATTTAAATTAATTTGTCAACTATTCCCGTTTTTTTTAATAACTATTTATTGGAATATGAGTTAAAATTAAATTATTAAGATTCAAATTGGGTGTTCAGCCACAAGTGGTGACTTTTCAGCCCTATTATATACATGATTTGGATATTACCATGAAGCCATCATTTGCTTCCGCAATTCTAAGATTTTTGTGTATGGAAAATTGTAAATCTACTTGTATTGTGTAATGGGGAAAAGGAACTTATATACTAACTAATACAGAGAGCGAATCGTTTCAATTGAAGATTGCATCGCTTTTTGTCGGAAAAGGTGGCTGGTGGTTTTTGCAGCCATTGAACTTCTGTGCCACCTCTGGTGGAACCCTCAACGAGTGAACACGGTGAAAATTTGAGTATTTCGCGAGAAAAGATTTTCACCCGTACTTTTGCGACTCCCCGTTGTCGCGCATCGAGATTTTCTCTTGTAGTCCAGTGAAAAAAAAAACGAAAATTATTGGCCATATAGCTCAACTTGCTGCGCCATCAATCGGTGTCATTTCAAGTGAGGTGACACCACCCAAAAGTGAAGAATAAGAAGAACTTCTATGCAGATTTTCAGAAATAAATGTTCACGTTTTTATGGATTTAGATGAAAATTTTGGGAATCTCCAATCAATATTTGAAATAACAGTTTTCTGGTACCTGAATGTGATATGAGTACTACACTACATTTTATATATGAATCAAATAATTTTTACTGGATTGTGCATTAAACAGCTTTAAAATGGCAGTCCAATAAAACCTACGTGAAAAGTAGGGTCTGACCGCAACATCTTAGAGCTAAGACAGTGTCTTATTGAATATGTTACAAAAAAGTAGGGTGGAAAATATTCACATAACTTTTCACGTAACTATGATCGATCGTTTATTTTTTAAATGAAGAAAAGAAATGTTTTTTTTCTGGAAAAATATGCCAGTTGTCAGGTCTGGTCCTAGGCGCGAATGTCAAAACCCCTTAAATCAAATTGTTTATTTTTCGGAAAAACTGTTTTGCAATAAAAAATTCTCGTCAACGTGTAAACCTCTGTATGTGAAGTACAAATGGTCGGGTAATCGATTAGAAAAAAAAATTTACCCGTACCCGTGTGAGCGGTAAATTTGGTACCCGTACCCGTACCCAATTGAAAATAAAAATTTTTACCCGTATCCGACCAAAAACCCGTCGGGTACGGGTACGGGTCGGGTTTCGGGTAAAATACGTTAGTTCTACTGTTTAAATGATTATCTTTCAACGAGAACTTGAAATTTCGAATATATCTGTAAACTGTTTTAGCTGTAACTTCTTCATTTTTCAAAAGGCACGGATGTGATAGGCATCAATCTGTAGGTTTTAATATGAGCTTTAAAAAATCATTTTAAAAAAATCAAAACCCTGATTTTTTTAAATTTATTTTTTAGGTTCATTTTGAAACTATTGAGAAAAAAATAATTTTTTTTTCAGTGTATATTGTCCTATTGATTCCCTACAACTTCTTTCTGGACGCCATTTTTGTGCGATGAACGGTTTCCGAATTACAACGAGAAGAACTTGATCATTTGCATGGACCCGTAAACTGTTTTAGTTGTAACTTCTTCAATTTTCAAAAGGTACGGATGGGATAGTCATCAATCTGTAGGTTTTAATAAGAGCTTAAAAAATATTATCAAAAAAATCGAAACCCTGATTTTTTTTAAAATTTTTTTGGTTCATTTTGAAGTTATTGAGAAAAAAATTAATTTTTTTCCAGTATATACTTTTTTAGAGTGCCCTATCGATTCCCTACAACTTCTTCCTGGACGCCATTTTTGTACGATTAACGGTTTCCGAATTACAACGAGAAGAACTTAATCATTTGCATGCACACGTAAACTGTTTTAGCTGTAACTTCTTCATTTTTCGAAAGGCACGGATGGGATAGTTACCAATCTGTAGGTTTTATTAACAGCTTTAAAATATAAATTATCAAAAAAAATTAAAACCCTGATTTTTTTTATTAAACTTTTTTGGATTATTTTGTAATTATTGAGAAGAAAAATCAAAAATTTTTTCTACGTATTTTTTTTTTGTGCCGCCATTTTTGTACAATTAACGGTTTCTGAGTTACAACGATTTGAAAAAGGCAATTTTTGTGAAATGCAAAAATACATACGCCCTTTTTAAAAATCAGTCGTGAGTCGGATTGACCTCTCCATCGGTTCAAAACTTATGGTTTGCCATACTAAAGCCATGTGCAAAGTTTCATCCAAATCGGAGAAGGTCGATTCTGATTTTGTCACTTTTTCGTCTACTCATTCTTGGAATTGCTCTATAATCGTTTTTTGTTCAACAATACTGTCTATGCAAGGTTTCGGACGCTTTGCGACGATATAACTTATAGGTTGAGCCCGGAAAATGCCAAACTTTGAGAAATGAAATAAAATGCCTAGGGCATGTAATAGACAAAGAAGGAATTCGTCCCATTTAGGATAATGAAAAAAATGGTTGCCCCCAAAACAGCCAAGCTTGGACACAGTAAACTTTAATGATAAACATAGTAATAGTACATATACTCTACAAACAAGGCTAGGACAATCTTGTAGCGGATTTTTTTATAGAGACTGCCCGAGCAAGCCGAATTCTTCACCACGGGTGGAAATTAGCAAATTTGTTGATTCACAGTAAATACAGATAGTCAGTATTATCTGTTCATATCACATATTGATTGTAGATATTATAATGAATTTTGAAACGAAGATTTTTTATAAGATAAATATTTCTTTTACATAGAATTTAAAAATGTCTTCATCGTTATCAGTATCACTGTCTGATTCAATATATATCAATATTTCAACCAAGTTAGGCTCGTTTTAAAGCTACTCTGTGTTCATTAAACAGGTTTGAAGGTCAAATGGCTGTCACTGACGGTTCCGGTGATATAATGGTATATATAATTTAACGTTTTTTGTTTCGCATCTTTAAGTGATATTATAATTTTTTTCAAACACTTCACTCTATAATTCAGAAACCGATAATCGGATCCAGATGAAATTCAAGGATTCCGTATAGAACAACAGGACCTTTCATTGAATCCAAGTTTGTGAACATCGGTCATACCATCGCTAAGAAATGTGAGTGAGATCCATTTGGGAAAAGATGACCACTATTTCTGGTGCCTACGGAATCGGAAACCGGGAAAGTTGAAATCGCCGTCTCCTGATAATGACTATCGAGCGGAGTAGTTTTTTTTATATATTTTGTTTCGCCCGTTTAAGCGATGGTATAAAATTCGTAACACACTTTACAATATAATTCCGAAACCGGAAGTTGGATCCAGATGAAATTCAGAGGTTTTGTAAAGAACCCATAAGATAAGATGATTTAGAGGTTTGGTATAGAACCTATTCAAATCTAAAAGCTACACACATTTTGCGTACACGACACTCCGGCCCTTGGTTCATAAGTCGGTTTTCACAGTGATTGCATAACCTTTCTATATGAGAAATGGAAAAATATCAAAACGTTATTTATTAATTAAATAATCCTCAAAGCTCGTTGATACCAAATATTTTAGAAATTAGGATTTTGAATTATTTGTGGTTATTTCATAGTACTGAAAATTTAATCATAAGTTGCGGATCATATTTTCGATAGCATGGAGAAAAAATTGTGTTGTTGGGTTAAGTACAACACGAGATTTTCGTTATTAAGTTTTACCCATTCTTGTTCAGTGTAAATTTTGAAAATGCGCCCTATAGTAAAGTGAGTCTTATAACGACAAAAAAACTTCTGCGGTCTACCATTTTCTCCTGTCATTGGGATGCATTTTGTCCGTCGGTGATAAAGTAAGCGTTTCGTTGGTTAAACTCACCGGTTCCATATTCGACATATTTCTTTCTAACAGTTCGAAAAAGGTTTTGTAAGCATTTGCAGATAGAAAGACCAAAAGTATGTTTTTGCCTTTTTCATACAAAAAGGTTATGCGATAACCATGAAAACCGATTTTTGAACCGACGCCCGGAGAGCCTTGTGTCATATACAATTCGACTCAGTTCGTCGAGTACGCAAAACGTGTATATGTGTGTGTATGATTTTATGTAATATTTTTTGCACTCTTTTCTCGGAGATGGCTGAACCGATTTTCTAAAGCTTAGATTCAAAAGAAAAATCTTATAGCCCCTTATAAAATTCCTGAGTTTTACTCCAATCTGACTTCCGGTTCCGGATTTACAGGGTGATATGTGCACAACAAAAAGTGCACTAACTTTTCTCAGAGACTACTGAACCGATTTCCTCAAACTTCGAACGAAAGGTACAATTGTCTTATATAAAGTTCCTGGATATTATTTCGATCCGTTTTCCGGTTCCGGAACTACAGGACGATTTGCGTAAAAATTTCAACTTCAAATCACTTCCCCACTTTTCTTAGAGATGGCGCGACCGATTTCAGCAAACTTAAGTTAAAATAAAAGGTGTTACGGTGCTTTACAAAGCATCATCCGAATCTGATATCCGGCTCAGGAATTATCGCACTGATACGTGTACCGGTTATTAACACTAGATATACGGATTTTGGTTATATACCTATTTCTACTGGTGTAAGCCTTGCACAAGTCAAAGTGTTGAAGTTTTTTTCAAAGAAAAGGTACCACCACTCACATACACACAAATATTGTATGTGTGGAATGATAGAGCCAATAAATTTTATGTTATGCGATTAACTGTTTAATCATTCTATAAGTTAAATTGGCTTCCAACCGTGAAAATAGGTATACCACATTCGTTAATATGAAATGAAATGAAAACCCAACGTATATTTTCTAAAAGTGGTATAAAAGTTTTATCTACATATAGTGAAAAAATGTTGTATGAGTCAAATTGGTTCGGTCCGTAAATCTAGTGTTAAGAAATTATGAAAATCATGAAACATGCCTTCTTTTGAGATCATACCTATTACTGATAATTCTATGAGCAAAATGATTCATATCATGAGCAATAACTCTTCGTTTTGCTCATACAATCATCAGTAATAGGTATGATCTAATAAAAATACATGTTTCATGATTTTTCAAATTTTGAATTTGATACCGTTACTTAAAACTGCGAATCAAAAAACGCAAAAAAGTAAAATAAATTTTAATTGACCTCAAAACTACTCCAATCGGTAACCATTATAAGTAGATAACCAAACAAATCAATTCCGGCTATCTTGTTCTTCGGTTTCCGGTTCTGGAAGCATAGGAAGTAGTGGTTATATATTCCAAAATCGATCTCGCCTACTTTTCTTTTTGGCGTATTTTTACCAAGCTTAAGTTAAGGTCTCGTGATCCCATGCAAAACTCTTAAATTTCATTCGCTTCCGAATTCCGGTTCCGGAATTATAGGGTAAAGTGTGTTCAAGATTGTGTACGCTCACTCAAAGCGGTGAAACAAAATAGGTAAAAAATCTAAATTAGCCTCTGAGCTGCTGAAACCATTATCAGTACGCAGCCAAACAAACCGATTCCAGCTATCCTGGTTCCCGGTTTTCGATTACCGACAGGAGATAATATTCATATACTCAATAAAAGATCTCACTTACTTTCCTCATAGATGGCAGAACCAATATTCTCAATCTTAGGCCTAAATGAAAGATCTTATGCATATACAATTAAGCATATTCTTCGGATTCAACAATCATTACACCTTTAGGTGGATTAAATCCGGTTTTTGCCAATCTAATATAGAAATGCTATGCATAACTGTGAAACCGACTTTTTAACCGAATCCCGGAGGCCTGAATGTCATATACCATTTGACTCAGCTCGACGAATTGTTCAAATGTATATGTGTAACAAAAATGAGCACTCGATTTTCTAGTAGATGGCCGGACCGATTTTCTCAAACTTAGATTCAAACGAAAGGTTGCTACTAAATTTTACCCTTATCGGACTTCCGGTTCGGAAGTATTATCCCATTACTGAGCAAAAAATTAAGAAAAAGTGTACTCGTTTTTCTCAGAGACCGCTCATTCGATTCATATTAAAGTCCATATAGTTCCATAGGTTTCTATTGAATTTAATCTGGATCCGACTTGAATGAATTGAAAATGTGTGTAACAAAAATATGCACTCACTTTTCTCAGATATGGCTTAACCAATTTTCACAAACTTAAATCCAAATGAAAGGTTTTATGATTCCATAGCATGGCACTGAATTTCTTTCCGATCCGACTTCCGATTACGGAAATACAGGGTAATATGCATAAAAAAATTGTAAAATATGACATCATTTTTCTCAAAGATGCTTGAACGACTTTCACAAACTTAAATTCAAATGCAAGGTCTTATGATCTCATAGCTCAACAGTTCTGTACGAACACTTGGTCGTGACGGTTGTGTTTCGATATCGCTCCGCTACGGTTTTTTCGAGAGTGCCTTTTTCGCGAACCGGGTATAATTTTTTTTATCGGTGGTTTTTTGCATTTTTAGAGCATTGCTAATCGTGTTAAGCCACGGAAAAGTTTTTTTACCGGGAAATCCAGTGAATCGCGATAAGTTTTCCGCGAGTTAAAGTGAACAACCTACCGCGTGCTCGGGACAGCCATCTTGCTGTTCCCGGGGCTTGGACTCTGCCATCCGGCAGCGATCAGTGAGATATCGCCGACGTTCGTCTCCCCGCCGATTCCTTTATCATCTTTAAGAACATCGAAAGGGTTCTAGGCAAAGACCCCCAGAAGAGATATACTTCGGACAACCTCCAGAGCCGCCTTCAATGCGCTGCTGGGGGATAAAGAACTGTTCAACGGCCTCAGGGTAGAAGAAGTACCCCACTCTTCGGGCTACGAAGAAATAAAATATGCAACTCTGTTCAGTTATTGGTAAAAATAAAGTAAATTATTTAGAATTGTACAACGTTCTTTTCGTTCCAAATTTGGAAGAAAACTTATTTTCGGTTAGAAAAGCAAGTCGTTGTGGAAAAAGGGATACTTTTATGGATAAAGAGGTCATCTTTGAATCTAATGAAGAAATCATTGCAGTCGGAAGTCTCATTGAGAACTTATACTACCTTGATTTGATTGGCGATGAGTCGTCATTGGTGGATAAGAATTCGGCAGCGTATGTCGGGAAACAAGTCAGTCTTAAAACATGGCATGAAAGACTTGGACATTTGAGTTGGTCAAGAATCGAAATGCTTTTTAAAAAGCAAATGGTTGAGAGTATCAATGTGAACCCTAGAGATTTTCACGAACGGGATGTTTGTGATGGATGTTTAGCTGGGAAACAGCAAACGATGAAGTTTATTAACATGGAACTACCAAGGTCTAGAAGACCGTTAGAGATAGATCATACGGATGTTTGTGGAAGTATGGAAAAGGACACATATGATGGTTTTCGCTACTTTGTAACATTTACCGATGATTTCACGCATTTTACGGTAGTTTACCTCATGAAAAATAAATCAGAAGTCCTCGAGAAAATGAAAGAATATGAAGCAATGGCAACGGCATATTTTGGTCAAAAAATGACGATGCTACGTTGTGATAATGGCGGCGAATATAAGGGTACTGAGTTTCAGAATTTCTGTAAAGAAAAGGGAATTCGAATAATGTATACAGTACCATACACGCCACAGCAAAACGGTGTAAGCGAAAGATTAAACAGATCTTTGATGGAAAAGGTTAGAGCAATGTTGTATGCTAGTGGTTTATCTAAATATATGTGGGGTGAAGCATTGTATGCTGCAACATATCTATTAAATCGTTCACCTACGAGTGCTCTAACAGAAGCTAAAACACCATTTGAAATGTGGTTTGGAAAGAAGCCAAAAGTTAACCACCTTAAAATATTTGGTTGTAAAGCTTACAGACAAATACCCAAAGAAAAACGGCATAAACTGGACTCAAGAACACAACCGTTAATTTTTGTGGGATACGCAAATAATGGATATAGATTGTGGAGCATAAAAACACGTTCAATTGTAATTGCCAGAAACGTCACATTTGATGAGAAATTGATGGGTAATCATAAAGAAACATCAAATGACGAAGGACAGGTTACAATGTGCCCCATTGATGTTGTAATCCAATCCGAGAGATGCCAGACAGAGCGTATCTACGAAGAACTGGAATCGGAAAATGGAAATGATACAACTATAATAGAAAATCTACACAATGCTGATTCGACAGAAGAAACTGACTACGAAAGTACGTATGAGGACAATATACAGGGTCCGGCACTCGAAGTGTAATCAATTAAAAAGGCCATAAATTCAGTTTGGAAAACTACTTTTACTTAATTCAAAGTACAAAATGTGTAAAAATAATACAAAATTCAGAATCAATTCACTTTTGCACGATATGACCACCTTTTGCCTTGACTATGACCTTGAGACGGTCAAAAAACGAATCGCAAGCTGTCCGAATGTTACTTGCAGGTATATTTTGGCCCACTCGCGGACAATAACTTTTTTCAGCGCCTCGAGACTGGTGTATATTTTAGTTCGGACTTTGCTCTCCAAAATGGCCCAAAGAGAATAATCCATTGGATTCGCATCTGGTGAATTCAAGAGCCATTGTGTTGAAGTTCGGAACGTTGTTTTTCAGCCATTCTTGGTTCACTCAAGCTTTGTGAGACGGTGCCGAGTCCTGCTGAAACGTCCATGATCTGCCACCGAAATGTTTGTCTGCCCACGGCTTCAAAGCAACCTCCAGAATACTTTCCCGATAATATGTCGCATTTACCTTGACGCCAGGCTCGAAGGTCTGAAGTAGGTTACACTTCGAGTGCCGGACCCTGTAGATTATGAAACAGCAGAAGATGGCACTTCTGGGGAACAGCAGGAATTGCGAAGAAGCGCTAGAAACAGAAGAAAGCCTGAAAGATTTTCAGAATACGTTGCTAAATTGACATTAGCCTATGATGATGAAATTCCACAAAACATTGAACATTTGAAAAAGCGGGATGATTGGCTAAATTGGATAGCAGCAATCAAAGAAGAGCTCAAATCTTTGCATCAAAACAAGGCATGGACAGTGGTTAACTGTGTGCCAGAAGGTTTTAGAACAATTCATTCAAAGTGGATTTTCTCAATTAAGGAAGACGGCAGATATAAAGCACGATTAGTCGCTAAAGGGTGTTCGCAACGTCCAGGATTTGATTTCAGTGAAAAATTTGCACCTGTGGCCAAATTGGAAAGTGTTCCTGTAAAGGATTACACGAACTTGCAAACGAACGTAAAATGCATGTTCATCAGATGGATGTAAAAACAGCATATCTCAAGGGAGAATTGGAAGAGGAAATTTACATGAAATTACCTGCGAATGAAATCGGAAAAATTATTCCTGTCCGTCTACACAGAAGTATATATGGATTGAAGCAAGCAAGCAGATCATGGAATAAACGGTTTGACGATGAAATTAAGCAACTTGGATTCATCGCATTAAAAAGTGACAGAAATATTTCTTTTGATTTTTCCATGTAGATGCAGCATCTACATGGAAAAATCAAAAGAAATATTTCTGATTTTATATGTAGATGACATACTGTTGATTTCCAAGGATATTGGTAAAATTGACTGGATAAAAATCGAGCTTGGAAGGATTGAAAAACAAACGTTGGACATTTCACAAGCAGAATATGTGAAAAAGGTCCTAAAAAAGTTTGGAATGATTGACTGTAAACCAGTGGGGACACCGCGGGATGCAAATACAAAATGGTCAAATAATGGTGGCAAGCCAACTGAGCATCCTTACAGAGAACTAGTAGGATGTTTACAATATCTCTCTTTAACTTCAAGGCCGGATATATGCACTGCAGTTAGCAAACTTAGCAGATATAACAACTGTGCAACAGACGAGCACTGGTCAGGATTGAAACGTATATTAAGGTACTTGCAAGGAACTATGCATACCAAAATAGTGTATACACGTGGAAATGATCAATCACCGTTAGTAGGGGCTGACGCTGATTTTGCAAATGATACTGATGATAGAAAATCTGTATCAGGTTTTGCTTTCCTGTTATATGGAAACTTGGTTTCGTGGTCAACGAAACGGCAAGCAACGATTAGCTTATCAACGACAAAAGCTGAATTAATTGCATTATGCTCAGCGGCATCAGAAGGAATGTGGTTAACAAAGCTTCTGAACGAATTGGGCATAGTGGTAACATTTGTCATCATGGACGACAGCATCCCTTGCATGCATATTGCAACGGAACCAAGGTCACATCAGAGAATGAAACATTTAGACATCAAATATCTTTTCATCACGGAGCTGATCAATGAAGGAAGAGTTCATCTTCAATACACCCCAAGCACCGATCAACCAGCCGATGCATTCACCAAGGGGTTACCAAAAAGTACGCAGTGGCCGATCATTGTAGTATAGTTAAACATCGCTTGAGTAATATGTATTATTTATTTTGTTCTATTCACTTCAACATGGCTCACCGTCGAACACATTATCGTCAACTGCCCGGAATTCGACAACTTACGTGCGCAGTACGATATGGGCCTTTCCCTAAGCAAATCGCTATCGAACGAACCGGTGTCCGAAACAAAATTGATGTTGTTTCTCAAGTACGCCCGGCTTCTCGATGGCATCTAAACGCTCCAATCGCTCGATTTACCCCACTCACCTCCCTACTGGTTGTCTCACCAAAGCCATCTTCACCATATCTCATCAGCCCTAGTCTCGTCTCACAATCTTATCCCCCGACCATAGCTCAACAGCCCAAATCTCATTTCCACCTAGCCCTTCAACCCATAGCCTAAGTATTGTCTTGTCCGCCTGTGGCTTGCCCAATCAGTACTAGCCCCACGTCCAAACAGCCCCTATCTCAAGAAAAGCACTCACCACAGCCTGTTGTTTCTCAAGGACGCCCGGATTTTCGATAGCGTCTAAACGCCCCAATAGCTCTTTTTACCCCACTCACCTCCCTACTGGTTGTCTCACCAAAGCCATCTTCAGCCATTAGCCTCATTGATTCATTAGCCCTGGTCTCGTCTCACAGTCTTGTACCCCGACCACAACTCAGCTACCCAAGTCTCATCTCCACCGTAGCCCTTTAACCCATAGTCTAAGCATCGTCTTGTCCGCCTGTAGCTTGCCCAACCAATACCAACCCCACGTCTCAAACAGCCCCCATCTCAAGAAAAGTACCCACCACAGCCCCATAACCCAACCGTCCAAATAGCGTCTTATCCGCCGACAGTCTACCCAACCAATACTAACCCCATATGGTCTCGTCCGCCGATCGTCTGCCCAACCAAAAACCAACCCCATTTCTTAACTAACACCCCAGAAAAGAACAACCCCCACAGCCCCATAACCCAAATCTTGCAGAAGTTTTCCTGTTTTACTTTCCGGTACCAAAAACCGCTGCGTCTGATCCCGCGGGCCATCTGCGGGACTGCCTTCCTCAGATATAGCATGATCGATTTTCAGAAACTTAGTGTAAACTAATTTTGAGACCGATGCTATCGGGTTTGTGTGCCCGTACCCATGCCCATACAATTACACCATGGGTGATTTGTAATTCTCAAACATTGCAAACGTGAAATAAAGATAGTCTTGATCTAGCAAAGAAACGAGAGAGTTCATTTGATGTAGGGGTCCGAAATACGACTTGTCAAATGCTGAATATGCTGAAGTATTCCAACATGAAATTAACGTATTTAACATTTGGTTCAACAAAAGCGTACTCCAACTAAAGGTTAAAAAATATATTTCGATATAGTTTAGTAGAAAAATCATGTCTCCTTCTATTAACATATATTTTGAAAACCAACCAGGAGAAAAATGTAAAATTAAACATTTCAGTCATAATTTCCAGCACTATTGCACAGTAACACCGATATGACAAGAAATGATGCAAAGTTGCTATGCGCACTTTGAATTACCGGTTGGTGGATTTTTCTGCTTTGTTCGTTTATTTAAGCAATGTAGATTGGGATTTATTGTTTGCTACCAGGGAAGTTTATGTTATGGCAGAAATCTTCTGCTTTGAAATAAATAACTAACGTTTTTGGAGATTTGTTAACTCATGTTTTTGGCGCTTTGTTAACTCAAAAAAAAAAGTTCATCTGTACCTTCAAATGTATTTCTTGGCGATAAGACGGCTGTGTTAGTTTCGGAATCGTGTGAGCTGTTTGCCAAGCATTTCGCTAGTGTTTTTATGTTTTTTCGAGAAGTTTTTTTTATGCCCACCACACCAAAGAGCTTCAATTTTTAAAGCACCCTGGTAGTGGATGCAAACAAATATCAGCTCAAAGAAAAGTAATCTGGCAAAATACTAGTAAAAGAAAGTCTTACGTTACAATAAATATAATCGAGAAACGCTGAGTTGTTTGTATTTTCATGATGTGCAATTAAACATTATTAATAAATATTTCGAAATCCCAGTGGAATTGATTTCCTTTCGAGGGATCCACAATGATACAGGCTAACTAAATAAAAATTATACTAGAATGAATTACTGTTGACAGTTTGTAAAACAAGGAATACATTAATACATAAGGAACTACATTAATTAAATATCTCGCTCAGTCTATGCTTAAAATGATACTTCAGTCTAGCCCGGAATAAGGCACGGCTGGATGTTCTTTGTATGTCAAGTGGAAGTGCGTTATATTTTATTGGACCAACAAGAAGAATCCTTCTTTGACCAATGTTTGTGACTGCTCGAACGCGAAGCAGGTTGTTACTAGCACGTGTAGTTCGAGAGTGAGTTAAAGTTGGAAACTGTAAATTATGGTGAGCTGAGGTGTTGTGTAGGATATCATGAACGAACAGTAATGTTTGAACATCACATAAGTATGCTAGAGGTAAGATGTTATGGGTATTATCGGAGTATAACAATAAGCTTGAAAACGGTAGGGGTTTATTGGAAATGATTTTGCGACACCTGTTTTGTAGAGTTTGAATTTTTTTTAGATGAGAGCTACCGGCGCGACCCCACACCGATACCAAATTAACGAGCTGTGAATGTATGTACGCAAAATAAAAGTTTAGAAGTGCACGCTTAGGAATATATGACTTGACCCTCCACAAATACCGCAGTAGGATGCCACATGTTTTTCAATTGATTTAGGCTGTGAACCATTTCGCGGTTAATTTTAACTTTTGGTTAAAATCTGACACTCGAGTGGTTATTTGGTGTCGAGTAGTTAAATTTGACTAAAACTGTGGCCCATTTCAAAATTTGACGGACGGAAAGTTACTTGGGTTTTTTTTCCACTGGAAATAATTTCAACTAAAGAATTAGTATTAGAATTTTCATTGCGAGATTTTTTTCAGTGTTGGAAAATAACTATCGATCTGTCAAAAATAATCATGCTCTCGAGCAGGGTTATTTTTGACAACATCAAATTAACCACTCGAGTGTCAGATTTTAACCAAAAGTTAAAATTAACCGCGAAATGGTTCACAGCCTTAATATGGTGAATCCAGGTTAACGTGGGGTCAAAATATACACCCAAATATTTGAAACAGTCCACTTTTTCAATAATATAATGTCCCAATTTAGGATGACGATGGATTGGTATTATTTTTCTTATGGATAGGAAAATCATATATTTAGTGTTTATAAGATGTAAGGACAATAAATTTGCACTAAAATATTTATCTAAAATACTTAAATCGTTCTCCATTGAGTTTATAATAGCCATTGTTAGGATAAAATAGAGCTGTATCGTCGGCAAATAACTGTGAAGTCCCTGTGAGTTTCAGGGTACCCATATCATTAATATACAAAAGAAGTAATAGTGGTCCTATATTACTACCCTGTGACACTCCAATATTTATTGCCCTCGATGGACACGAATTGTTTTCTATTTGTCAAGTAGCTACTGATAATAGAGTTCGCGATGCCCCTGATGCTAGGACACTATGTTTGTTTAAACATTCAAGAAGTCTATTAACTAATAGTTTTTCAAAGATTTTGTTGAAGATAGACAGAGTCGATATAGGACGATAATTATTATAATCACAACGATCACCAGACTTGTCAACAGGAATAACTTTAGCCACTTTGAGGCAGCCAGTTCGAACAATTGCATTGAAACATTGAGAAAGAATTCTAGAAAATAAAACAGGGTTACTTTTTAGCACACTTACAGAGATGTTGTCCAAATTTTGTATCAGTAGAATGACTTCGCTAGAAGATGACGGACGTAGGAATATAGAGTCACTAACACGACGAACATTATCAGTGGGACAAACAGTTGGGTTTATACGAATATTTTTAGCTAATTCATTGGACCGACATTAGAAAAAAAAATGTTGAATTTGAGTTAACATTAATTTTGTTACCATTTTGGATCAAATTTATCTTTCACTTTTTTTTGTTATTCCGAACGTATTTTTAAGATTTCTACAGAATTTTAAATGAGGTGTCTTTGTAAGAAGGTTTTCATAATATGCTTTCTTGCTATTCCTTTTCATGATATCGACTTTTTTAGATATATGTAATAGCATTTGTTTAAGGTGTTGGTCCTGTGGGTTTAACACACTGGAGATAATTACGTTTAATTTTTACCAGTGTCCATAGGCCCAAATTCATCCAAGGACAATGAGAGCCTTTCATTTTAACTGTTTTTGAAATTATTCTCGTATGTTTTCCAGTAGGGAGTTATACACATGCACTATATTTTGTAGAACAGTTTCAACGTCGTCTATGACATCAATACTATTAATCAAATTAAAGAACTCTTGATTCAATTGACGATTGTTAACAATTTTTTCCGTTAGGGTCATTGGTTCCCTTTCAACAAATAATTTGAAGGTCGTTAAGATTAGAGAGTGGTCACTTGACTCATTATGTATTGTGTCGTTACAAATCCTGTTAGTGTCATCAAGTTTGCATAGAATATGATCCATTATGTTGTCGCTAATTGGTCTGGTTGTAAAACAATTTGTACACGATTTGTACATAGGATTCTAGCAAAGCCATATATCTCGTCACAATGTTGTTATTGATGAGATTTATTGGGATATTTATATCACCTACAATAAAACACGTATGCTTCGGTTGGACTGAACACATCAAGCTTTCTAAATAGACGGAAAATTCATTGAAGTCAAAACTAGGGGGACGATACAAATCATGAATGTCATAATAATGTCCGTTAAAACATAATTCGATATTTAGATGATGAAATCCATCGAATGTATAATTTTTTTATTAGTCTATGCTTGATATTTTGTTTGACATATATTGCTAAATCTCCACTGGAATGTTCCCTACATGAAAAGAATGATTTATAATGCGGTATTTCGTAGAGGGAACAATTATCATTCTTCAGCCAGGTTTCCAAATATATATATATATATATATATATATATATATATATATATATATATATATATATATATATATATATATATATATATATATATATATATATATATATATATATATATATATATATATATATATATATATATATATATATATATATATATATATATATATATATAGCTTTAAAAATTTCAAGGTTCAATAAGATTTCGTCAAATTTAGAAAGATTGTTAATACCCCTCACATTCCACTGCAGAATCTTAAGTGTATGTTTGTCATTACTGCTGTAGTTATTATTAAAGCTATAAATACTATCATGAAAGAAATTTGTCGTCGTATTATCCATTTAAAAAAAGAAGACAAAACAACAAAAATTACGATACGAAGAATAAATTAAAAATTTGAAAACGAAATTTAAAAATAAAAATAAAAAACATAGAAACATAAAAATCATACTACAGGCTTCGAGATAAAGTTCGTTTTCGTTTGGGAGCAACTAATTCTGGGGAAGGAGACACTGATTCAGCGGGTTGATAAAAGTTTTTGATACGATCTAGGTCAATTTTATTGCGATTTTTTTCCGTTCTTGAATGGTCTTCCTTTTTTTATTAATATTACTCCTCCTCGGCCCGGCCATACATACTTTATGTTTAAAAGTTTTTGAGAGTTCCGCATTTATTTTAGCAATTCCAGAGAAGAGGTCGACAGCTCTTCTCGAATTGCGACTTTCGTTTCCTTAAAAGATTTGTCAATAGCAGTAGCAATCAATGGGCCATGCTCCTGCTTTTTATCAAGAACTATTCCTCTAGTGGTTTCGTCAGTGAAGTCCACTTTTATCGGAATGACGGCGTCAACATTTTATTACCAGGATACAAACGGGATGAAGAAACAAGTGAATCACGAAACAAATTAACAGAAATACATTTAAAAATTTTAAGCGCAAGTTCGCCCACATTTTCATTAGGACATGAGGGTAAACCAAAGATCATCGCATTATTTGCGACTGTCTTTTTGTTTTCTTTATCGTGATTTGTTTCTATTTACTGACAGTGGCTGTTAGCAAAGTAAGAGAGTGTTTTAATGTATTAATTTCTAATTGCAGACGTTCATTCTCAGACTTCAATTCCTTGAACTTTTCAGATAAAATGTTCTGAGAGGACTCTACAGCACTAGTAATAATACCAACTTCCTCTCTTATCTGCTGCATTTGATCAGCCACTGCGCTTGAAACAGTAGCATTAATTTTACTGCTTATCGAAGAAATAAATAATTGTTCACTTTTGTAATGCGTTTGTAAATATCGGAACACTTTACAGAACAAAAATAAGGATTTTGCTTCGCCCGCCGAGTTGCTACACCCGTTAATCCTCGACATTTCGGATGAGCAGACATAAAGCAGTACAAACAGGTCAGAAGATCATTCTTGTCGGCTTCTGGCTGATGACAAATTCCACAAGACATTTCATCAGCCATGTTTCCCTGATCCATCACAGCAATTAGTTATCTAGACGCAAGCACACAATTAAAACAGATGACGACATATATGTTTACAACAAAGAATAATTAATGAAAGAAATGCACATCAATATGGTAAAAAAAATCCCCAGTAGGGGAAAAAACCAGTGATACAAATATTTATTACTCTTTTTCTTTTTTAACGACTAAGTTTAGTAGTCAATATTTCTTTTTTCCTTTTTGCGATATTCTCCTAACCAGAGACAATTTTTTTTTTGTAGAAACAGACAATGAAAATTATAGAATGATAGTACTCAAGGGAGAGCAAGGATGTGAAAATATAGAACGGAAAAGTGAGACGTGACAGAGGGTCATTTAAGCAAGCAGAAATCTTCTAGTAACTTAACTTTTACCTTCTACCAGAGGAGTTGGGCTTAGGCATCTGAACAATGCGAATCACCCAAGTCTCTGGTATGTCGGAAAGTAGTGATAAAGGTCTTTTACCATTTACTATCCGAACCGGATAGTAAATACACACAATACACCGAGAAGAATACACACTAACACGCTTACTGACTGTTAACAGCACGCGCCCAGCGAGAATCTTCTGCATACAAATGCAACGAGTGTCGTTATCGAAGAAGCAGAACCACTGCACTGGCACAAATCCAACCACTGTCACTCAGTAGATCTCAGGCTTTCACTATTACTGTTGGTAGACAGCGTTAGCGGAGCGAGACCCAAGCACAATGTACTAGCACCGGCAGCGTACGGATCGATATGCCAGTCGAATCACTAATCCCGCACACCACTATACGATCGATAATAGGCGCATCAATTGCGGCATCACCGGACAGGAGGGAAATAAACACAACGGCTGATTAGAATAACCCGATACGGGTACTACCACACTCCCGATCACAGAATGGTCTATCCCGAGAACAGAATCCAGAGAATTAAATTCGGCCAGTACACCGATTATCAGGCACCAATTCACAATCCTACAGCTAGCTCCAAACCAAAATACACTAAGTAACCCGGATCCGGTTCGGATAGTAAATGGTAAAAGACCTTTATCACTACTTTCCGACATACCAGAGACTTGGGTGATTCGCATTGTTCAGATGCCTAAGCCCAACTCCTCTGGTAGAAGGTAAAAGTTAAGTTACTAGAAGATTTCTGCTTGCTTAAATGACCCTCTGTCACGTCTCACTTTTCCGTTCTATATTTTCACATCCTTGCTCTCCCTTGAGTACTATCATTCTATAATTTTCATTGTCTGTTTCTACAAAAAAAAATTGTCTCTGGTTAGGAGAATATCGCAAAAAGGGAAAACTAATATTTATATTATTTTTTTATCCACTTCCACCAATGCTTCAAACAACCCGTAGAAGAATACACACTAACACGCTTACTGGCTGTTAACAGCACGCGCCCAGCGAGAATCTTCTGCATACAAATGCAACGAGTGTCGTTACCGAAGAAGCAGAACCACTGCACCGGCACAAATCCAACCACTGTCACTCAGTAGATCTCAGGCTTTCACTATTACTGTTGGTAGACAGCGTTAGCGGAGCGAGACCCAAGCACAATGTACTAGCACCGGCAGCGTACGGATCGATATGCCAGTGGAATCACTAATCCCGCACACCACTATACGATCGATAATAGGCGCATCAATTGCGGCGTCACCGGACAGGAGGAATTAAGAAAAGAAATGCACAAAAGAAGAATTAATGATAGAAATGCACTTCAATATGGTAAAAAAAATCCCCAGGAGGGGAAAGTGATACTAATATTT
Organism: Malaya genurostris; assembly: GCF_030247185.1. Taxonomy (NCBI): domain Eukaryota; kingdom Metazoa; phylum Arthropoda; class Insecta; order Diptera; family Culicidae; genus Malaya; species Malaya genurostris. The sequence continues at coordinate 145,378,565 of NC_080572.1, forward strand.
ATATTATTTTTTTATCCACTTCCACCAATGCTTCAAACAACCCGTAGAAGAATACACACTAACACGCTTACTGACTGTTAACAGCACGCGCCCAGCGAGAATCTTCTGCATACAAATGCAACGAGTGTCGTTATCGAAGAAGCAGAACCACTGCACTGGCACAAATCCAACCACTGTCACTCAGTAGATCTCAGGCTTTCACTATTACTGTTGGTAGACAGCGTTAGCGGAGCGAGACCCAAGCACAATGTACTAGCACCGGCAGCGTACGGATCGATATGCCAGTCGAATCACTAATCCCGCACACCACTATACGATCGATAATAGGCGCATCAATTGCGGCATCACCGGACAGGAGGGAAATAAACACAACGGCTGATTAGAATAACCCGATACGGGTACTACCACACTCCCGATCACAGAATGGTCTATCCCGAGAACAGAATCCAGAGAATTAAATTCGGCCAGTACACCGATTATCAGGCACCAATTCACAATCCTACAGCTAGCTCCAAACCAAAATACACTAAGTAACAAATTGAAAATACTTTGTCGTTTGAAAATTGCAAATAAACACTTTTAATTTGGTTCAACACGTAACATAGCTTTATGAAACTGCAACTATTAATGTCAACAGTGTTGCCAGAGGTTTCACTTCAAGTTGCGATATGGAAGCTGCTGTTTCAGATGTTCTAGTTGACATGATAAACTTAAACACTTACATCGTTACATCGATTCTGCTAGATGAAAAATTATCATTTGATTTACAACGATAACAGATCATCTCAAAAGCATCACGTCAATTGGGTTTTATCAGTAAAATCGCTAAGGCTTTTAGAGATCCTCACTGTTTGAAAGCTTTGTATTGTTCACATGTCCGCCCTATTCTAGAGAATGTTTCAGTAGTTTGGATTCCTTATCAATTTTCGTGGAGCATCCGCTCTATTCTAGAGAATGTTTCAGTAGTTTGGATTCCTTATCAACTTTCGTGGAGCATACGCATTGAAAGAGTTCAAAAACGATTCGTTCGTCTGACATTACGAAACTTACCTTGGCCAAATCCTGCAAATCTGCCGCCATATCAGGATAGATGTCAACTATTAGGAATCGATACGCTTCATCGGCGTCGAAAAATCCAACAAGCATTATTAATTACAAAACTGATCAATGGGGAAATTGATGCTCCTAAATTACGCTCTGAAGTAACTTTTCGGATACCGAATAGGACACTACGGAATACAACACTGCTTCAGCAGAGATTTCACAGGACTTGTTTTTACTTCAATGAACCGATTACTGCTTCCGTTCGAACTTTCACCGCTGTTGAGGATCTTTTCGAGTTGGGTGAATCATCTAATTTCGCGAAAAAACTGAAACGAATCACTGTGATCTGAATTTTTAGGATATTATTTTATTAGTGATATTTTATTACTTTTGTTTATGTTTTTAAACGATAGTAGTTTTGGCGCCCGTTTGAGAATGACAAACGAATAGTTCAACTCAAATGGGTTTTTTCTTATCTTTAGATCTTGTGTTCGATGGCCACAATAATTTTAAATAAATACATAAATAAATAAATTATAAACAACTTATGTCGCATCTGTCCGAAAACAATTCCTACTGTATGCGCTTCTTAGAATAAAATTCCAACATATAAGGCACATTGTGTGTTCATAAACGTGCAAACACTCAAAGAACCGCAAAGCTACAATGCTTCATTCTATCAACGACATTATTGCTCAATGAATACAATGTGAATCATTGCTTTCACAACTAATGTTTAATGCTCCTAGCCGCCATCTCAGAAGTCGTCAAATATTCGCGGAAATAAATGTCAAAAAAATCCTGTTAATCAAATTATGCGCTTTTACAACGAAAACTGCCAAAAATCGATCCAACTATGTCCAGGAAACAAATAACAGAATTGTTTGATTGAAACCAAGTCGTAGAAGTAATGCGTAGCTGTAACTGCAACACGCTGAATGTTTCGGCACCAGAAATTTGATTCTGCACACAAGAATTTAATGGAACTTCTTTGTTGAATAATTTCAATCTTTGTAAAAATCGCCGATTGCACTTATAATACTTCAGAAAGACAGACTTATACTGAACACTAATGAATATTTTGAAGTCACACTTGGCACAGATGTCGCTGTGGTGTAACGATGCCTTTCTCATATTACTTATATTTCCAAAAATATCACTAGAAAATTCTGTGAAGAATTTTTTTTTCAATCTTGAATAAAATAAGAAACTTTTTTTGGGTGTAAACCAAGGGGAGGACGCTTAGAACAATGTGCCAATCACACATAAACACAATGCGTTGGCGCATTTATCAATATTGGCACTTTCGTTTTCATACAGTTGCACAGTTGCGGCACACAAAGGGCTCAGTTCTGACAAGTAGCTGTTTCATGGGGAACAGCGTGGCACACTTAGACTCACAGTATATCACGTGTTTTTTTAGAGGCACAATATAGTTTGTGTTAAGCGACTCTCCCCTTGGTGTAAACTAACATAACCTTTCCAATCCTCAGTAGGCCACGCGTTTGAGCGGTGTATAGTGATCATACATTAGAACACGGAAAGAAATCCGTTACTGCTGTCATGATAAGAAAATCATGAAACCAATCATGATGAAACCATGAGCAAAAAGTCTTCTCCCATGAAAATAATCATGGTCCGAAAATGCGTCTCTTGAGGAATGTATTTCTTTTAAAGCTCGTAACTCCCATTTTCTATCCGGATATCACTTTGAACCCTCTGCCTCAAGTGATGTGATGGATTGTTTAATAGATTAATGGTAAGACAAAAAGCAGACATTGAAAAGCATGAAACACTGAAATTTTTTACTTGATCCTTAGGCATATTCATTTTATAATTGTGTTGGTTTACCCACCGGCTGACAGAGAATTGACAACATAAAGATAATGAACCAAAAATTGACATCATAAGTTTTACATTTTGTATAAATATATCTGAATGTATTCTTACATATTCGATGTGACTGTTGTTGTTGAAATAATATTCCGAGAGATAACGTAAGCCGAAAAATAATTTCGACTGTAAATTAGGAGCACCATCCAATGAAAATTAGATTTTTTTTTGTTCAACTAGTTTGATTAATCTGTTTCATAGATTCAAGAACACAAGCTGTATTGATTCACCTAAATATTTCAAATAAGACAATTTTTCAAAAAATGTTTTGAAAACAAAAAAAGGTAAAATCGTTCCGCGGTTTTTGCAAGAATTCAACATAGAGTATCTTTTTAAGGTTTGATTCACACGTGTATTTTCATGCAGTTCGTTTATGTTTTCCAAATTCTGAAACAAAAAATCAAATCTGGAGCAATAAACGCAAGTAAACACGTTATTTTAGGTGTCGTGGTTGTTCAAAAACATTTAAACTGTTGATACTTCAGATTAAAAGAAATTCGTTGCGCTTTTCACTGTTTCGCTATTCAAATGTGCATTATTTGAGACATTAGTTGAAATCGTATAAACAATACGCCACACACTTTCACACCATTTAATTCATATTTAAAATCTTCATATTTTAAACCATAACGCCTGAATTTATGTTGCAAAGATTACCATCGTAGCAGAAACACGCCTGAAGTTAACCCAACAACGTCAAATGCGTTACGCTAAATTTCAACGAAATCAGTCCAAATGGATCATGATGCGAGAACTTTTAATCATGGTGTATTATCATAACATGAATATATACTATTTTCCCCAAATCATGACTCGTTTTGCTCAATTCTTGCATCGGAATTTTGCCCGTGAAGTGAAAAGTGCCGTTGGACCGGGAGAATACAGGCAATTGTGTCTTTTTCGTCTTCGGAGGTTTTTTGCACTGCCTTAGTTTACACCGTTCGACGAAGACCAGGCCTGGTGGCCGCTCCTAGAATTAGGATTACAAGCTAATAGTTGTAGCTTAGTTTTGAATTTCCACCTCCTGTATCTTAATATCTTTACTGTTATCTACGCGGAAAAAAATCCGTGCCCTGACAGAGTCTTTTAGTAACTATCCCCCACCTCCAGATGATAAAATGGAGACTACTGTCGACAGCAAGTCCCGTATTAAGAACTATTCCGATGGACTTGCGCTCCCGACCGTATCGTATACAGTTTATTTTCGGCCAAAATTGAACATTCTCTAATTACCAAGAGACCTGACCAAGCGATACAATACTGTTAAGAATGTTGACAAAGTGCGGCCAGACAATCTTAGGGTCTCTTTAACCAGTTCAAAACAGGCTAACGAGGATTGTTCAATGTGAGCTCTTTACACGGGACTATCGATTGACGGTGTTTTCACCGATGCCAGTTTGACTTGCGAAGACGGACGGGATGGGTTGCTTTAAAAACCCCTTAAACGTAAAGATACTGGATTGAAAGCGATTGCATTCAGTGTCGATCGCGGGGGATGGTACCAAGACGTATCGGGTGAATTTCGCTGGCTCGGCTTTACTTAACTACGTCTTCCTGGATCGAGTTCGCTCCCGGTTCACCTTTTTGTTCCGCGTTCTGCACCAAATGCAAGCAACTGGGACACTCAGCATCCCATTGCAGCAATAAGCTCCGTTGTGCTAACTGTGGGGAGACTCATGCAGTTGGCTCTTGTAGTAAGGGCACAGAAAAGTGCTAAATTATGTTCGAACAAACTTTCCTGTTTCTATTTGATGAACATTTGTTTTTAGAACTCTGTAGTCATATCTATAATAGTATGAGTAATATGAGAAAGGCAACATTACACTACTAGGTGGATTAAAACAGGTTTTCCTGATAAAATTGCTTTGATCCAAATATCTTCAAATATTTGGTGTTTATTTGTTTTAATTTCATCGGATGTAATGTCAGCATTTACTGCTAAGAGACTCCACCTGTTTCCAAAAATTTGTTAGCATTTTACGGTTTCGTCTCAATATTTTTAGTTCCAAGAAAAAAGATGATAAAATATTTTGTTGAATTTCCTTCATTTTAACTGGGTTTTTTATGCGATTGAAATTCTAACCGTAGACAAGAATTTCAATCGCATTCTGTTGTTAATGCGAAGAAATTCGAGGATATGATTGAAGTTTAGTTATTTCCGGAAATTCGGCCTTGTGAGATTGGGGCCTGCCGAAACTAATAGCATTTGTATCCATTTTCATGTATGACGTCGACGACGTACATTAATTTCAGGTCACGAAGCCTTACCTTCAAGAAACGTTCGTCGTCGTTTGCGGATTGTGAAGTAAGACGTACAATCGAAGGACCGATTGGATCAGTTTCAAATTGGCTGTTCGTAATCATGTTCAATAATATTGCAGATTTTTCCACATTGTTATTTGATGGTGTAGTTTCAATGTTATTACTTTCTAAGACCGGAGTAATGTTGTTTTGGATACTTCTTGCTCCTTTATGAGGATTCATTGTTTCATCTTTTATATCATTTATGAATTTTGAGGCTCTCAAAACTGGATTGATATGACGAATAAATTACTATCGTTTTGAGTCCAACTTTGAAGCTTTTTGGGATCTTCTATATCTGTTTGAATTTTGAAAACTTATCACCCTGTAATTCCCAAATCGGATGTCAGAATTCGATGAAATTCATTAATTTTGTATGAAACCATAAATCCTTGAATTTTTGTTTTTGAAATTCGATTTGGCCTTTTTGAGAAAACGATTCAGCTTTGAGAAACGATTTGATACTAGAACCGGAATTAGAAAATCGGCCGAAGTC